>NC_136489.1:103516352-103548852 GCF_053919585.1 Euprymna scolopes | reverse complement strand
AAGATGTTTATTATCTTCAAAGACCTCACTCATCCTTTTACCGTTTTTTGTTTTTTTTGATTCCCACCCAGGTTGTATTTTAACTTGATAAACGAAATAGAAAAATGTATTTGGTGGAAATGTCACTTTTGAAGGTAATTCTTGGCCTGAGGACGTAATCCCCCAACGTGGGTGATTACAGAAACATGTATGCACATATGTAGCCATTAATGTTTGTATAAATAAAATTAATATATATATATATATATATATATAACTTGAATTCCTTCAGCTATAATCAAAACCAAACCTTATGAAGAATTCTTGGTAAAATTATTACAAGAAATGGAAGACCATAACAATTAAACGACAGCCACAGCGTGACACACAAAATAAATGACACACATGCTATTCTATTAATATACAGATGTTGCATTTTGGTATTACTTGTGCTTGTTGTGGCTATCACCCTGGTTGAATTGAGTTGGCTTCCACTTGACTAGTACAACACCTCTGCCTACTTTCGCTGATCCTGAGTTAAGTAATGCCGTCAGAGCCAGTAGCCTTACTGGAATCAAGGTTTTTGATTAGCTTGGCAACATCATGCGCAGATATTTGTAAGTCACATAATGTGTTTTCAGATACAGAAAGAGATGGGGGGGCTCATCGCATAGGGTAGAATAAGCTGCAAAGTTTTTGGTAAAGAGCTAAGCTTTGATGCTGACGTGATTACCTCAGGTCCATTGATGATGGTTGGGATAGAGCACACATTTCTAATCAGGACGCTGTTTGTTATTTGCCATAATTGGTGGAAACCAAGCCATTGCTTAGCAACTTTGGATTTGACGGACTGAGCATACAGCTCTCTCACATTCTTTACTACTCTTTTACAGTGGTCGTTGGCAGTCATGAAGGTGGCTTTAGTCTCAATACATCTATTACGATGGAAGCAATGGAAATAGTGATTTCTGTGCGCAATAGCAGCAGCACATTCTGGAAAGAACGACAGTTGGCTGTTATGTTGTTGCTGGAATTTTTGGGGAATGTATGAAGCGGTCTATACCTGCAATTAACCATTCTGTCAGGTCTGATACTATAGAGGGCACATTCTTTTTAAACATGGAGTGAAGAGGTAGATCTGATATAAAAGTATGAAAGCTATCCCAGTCAGCCATAGAGTATCAATATACTATATGATGGAGAGGTATGTTGAAGGACTTATTACATTTTTTTTTTTTTATCATAATGGAGACAATCATTCTGCTAGATCTACAGCTGGTGTGCTAACAGTTATCTCATAGGATTAGCAAATCTCTCAACAGAGGCTTCCTTTCTAGGGCAATTGCCCTTGACATATCAACGGCTTTTGATAGGGTATGGCATAAAGGTCTACTCCACAAAATCTCCAGCTATAATATAGCTGGAAATGTCTTTTCAATCATTAAATCATTTCTCTCTGATAATTCATAAAAGTAGTGATTGATGGGCAGTATTAATGCTGGAGTTCCTCGTTATTTTCATGGCAAGTGTTCGTCTGAGCTCCAATCTATGTTCCCCCCTCACCAAACATTCACGAGAAACACTTGTCTAGCTGAAAACACTATCAATAAGTTCCCCCTACTCTTTATCTGTGCCGAAACCTAAACGTAGATTCCATAAACAAAGTTTCTCTCTTAGAACTGCACGCTTGTTTTCCAGCTAACTACAATATGGTTGTCTTCAAGTCCAACATAAACAAATTCTTGATGAACCATCCCCTAAAATAATCTAATTTACCAAAGTTCCTCTACTTAAGATGACTATGGCATGTTCCCCTTGACCCCCGTACACTCATTAACCCTTATCCTCGAGTGGCTTCTAGGTCTTGATAAATGGTGACTCCTTTGTAAAAAAAAAAAAAAAAAGAAAGTAATATGATAAAGTCCAACTCCGCCATACCATGACAGTAGTAGTGTCAGAACTATGCCAATGGGAAATCTCGGTTCATGGTAAGGACACCCAGAACAGATTGGTCTGACAACCAGTGGTATTAGGGCTACAACTCGACTATAAGAGCTCTAGTGAAAATCCAAGAAGTGACTGTTTTGGCAAGCTCTAGTCATTCTGTCCTTACATATATGGAGAAGCACTTGGGAATCTTCCCATAACAAAATCCCAAAGAAACTTTTTCATCAATAAAATAATAAAAAAATAAAATTTGGCATGAAATAATATGATATATTTTCTGTAAAATTGACAATATTAAATCATAATCCCCCCCCTCCCCATGCGATTGTGATTCAAAGAACAACCATGTCTTGAAGGCAGTGGTCCTTAAGAGACGACACTTCATTTTTGTTCATCACGTTTTGGAATCTATTTCATATTGACATTTCAAAACAGTTTGTCTTAATTAAAAATAAATAAATATAATAAAACCATCTCGATGACATTTTGGTAAATTGAATTTTTGAATTCTGTGGAATTGACTAAATTTTAAAATTTATTCTTTAACACTTTCTTTGCTCAACTTATTCATCACATGCAAATCGTCAGTATCAGATGCTCTATTTTTTTTTTTTTTTTTTTGCATCCAATGTAAAAAAAAAAAAATTCATTTTGTTTTATCATGACCTGGTCCCAGTTGATGCAGTGTAATGCTGGTTCTGTGCAGTTCTAGGAGGTTCACCCTCGCAGGCTTTGCCTTCTCCTTTTGAGGAGGAGTTAGTTTATTGCTAATGGCCTGAACCGCTCTTATGGGGGAATGCTAATAGGGCTGCCCAGGCACTTTTTGCAGATCAGAGCGCCCCACTCAGGTGTGTTGACTTTTCAATCCCACTTTCTAACCTTGCAGTCACAGTTCTTGCAGCACGACAGAACTAAATACCTCTTTCATTTGTCAAATATCTACTATACAATTCAATTGTTTTAAATAGCGTAATATACTTTTGGAAGGAATTACCTAAAGTTAAAAATAGTACAAGCAAAGAAGATCGTAAGGTTAAATTTCATAAATTCAAAAATAATGTTTGAAGAATAAATTATCTACAAAGACATTTGTGAGTCTATCTTATGGAATATTTAAGAGAATTAGTGTCTTCTAATGTATAAAGAAAAGTCAGGTAGATTCTTAAAGTTAGGCCTAAATAACATTTCATCTGACAAATCGATATTTGATTCTATCTAAATAGTGAATAATGGACATTTTCAATCTCTATTTTTCACATACAAAAGAAATTTTGGTGCTTATTCAAATGGGCACTTACGGCAGCAATTAAAAGTAAATAAAATACAGAAAAGTTTGTATAGTGTACATACTCATTACAGAATGAAGATGTCATATTCCAAAAATTACATAAATCAATCATTTTTTTTTTAACTAAGAAAATCAATATTTATGATTTTTAGAGATTTTACTAGTAAACTGTATTGAACATAAGGCTGATTTTTTTTACTTCAATACTTCTATTTGAGTTGTCTCTCCTTATTTATATTATTAGATTTCATCATACCCGACAAAAATACTACTTGCTTAGTTGTAAAATCAGATTTTCATGAATAAAAAAAACTTACTTGATCAAATTACGTAATTTTTTTAATATGACATTTTCGTTCTGTAACAAGTACAACATTATACAGCCTTTTTTGTATTTTCTTTACTTTTTAATTGCTGCCATAAGTGCCAGTTTGAATAAGCACAGAAATTTCAATTAATTCTATCAATGACATATTCTATCTGTCCCAATAATTCTTTCAGTAACAGATGCTTCACTATTTTCATTGGATCATCATCATCTCTGTTGATTATCCAATGAAAATATTTTGTTTGTTACAAGTGGCATTTACACTTGCTGGGTGCATATTTATTTATATCTTCAATATATTCAATTACTTATGCATAATAAGCCTATTTCCAATTTTCTTCTAGAAATATCTATATCTATAAAAGTGAATGTGTGTGAGGATCCTTCTCAACCTATATACTCAACAAATTTTTAATTTGCAGTCTTGAAATTTGATATATAGTGTATTCAGACATGTGGAAAACTTTTTAATCAGTTTTCACCCCCCCCCCCCTCAAAAAAAAAATTGAAAAATTGGTACATGAGTCACCGGATTTTTATCTGTTTACCATTTCACGACTGCATATGCACGAATCGTTTACCTTATGTTACGAATAAGTAGGTTTGAAAACATTTTGTATAGGTTGTGTTAAGCCAGCTTAATGATTATTGTATTTGACTCACTGTCTTTTAGGCTTCAGTTTTGATCTCAGCTCGAGTACTTTTTTTTTTTTTTTTACTTGCAAGAAGTGAACTGTTTAGAAAAAAACATAATAATAGCATGCATATGTCTCAATTTTTTTTTTTTTTAATTTAATGTTATGTTGAATACTGAACAACAATGCCAGATACATCTTGTAGTAAATTAATTGAATCCCAATTTGAAAGTTATTTTGTTTGAATATCAATTTACTGTCATTCATACACTTTACAATGGCATAAAAACGCGTTACAATTTTCAGAATCACATGTATTCAGTAATAACTTTTTTGAAATCAAACAAAATTTTAAAATACCTTTTAAACTTTAAATAAAAAATTCATATTCAATACTTAGATTATGACAATGTTTGTTAACATATGCATTTAGTTTTATTGCAGTTTGCTATTAATTTATATATTAACTAGCAAGACCCATTAATCGGCGTAGCCTGGTGAAAGCCCCTCCCCCTTCACAAAAAAAGTAAACTACAGTTGTTGTTGGTGGCCACTGCCATCCCTGAACAATTGCAGACACTCGCAGCTGTGGCTGAAATGAAATAATCTGGCTTTCACTGGCAATTAGTGATGGTTTGGGCGATAACATGCAGGTACTGTTGGAATTTAAAAGAAGCAATTTCGGAAATGTGTAAATCCGTATGAATGAAAAGTATGAACAATGGTTCATTAGAATAATAATGGAAAGTAAGAACAAGTTTTAGAGGTTGGGGATTCTCACTGTATATGGACTGTTAAGAGTGATCGAAATCAATGGTAGCAGTCCTAGCTGTTTCTGTTTGTTGTTCAAGTCTTCCTCTTTGTTTCAACTCTTCCACCAATAGTATTAAAGTAAATTCCAGTTTTATGTTGTCTTTTTTTTTTATGTGCAAAACAAAACAATTATGACTTTTTCACTTCACTTTGAGTATTGTCATGTTAAGAATGGCGTTTGGAATAGACATCCCAAACTTCCCATGGTAAGAACAGCTTTTGGAATAAACACCACTAATCTCCCCGTCTTAAGAATGGTGTTCAGAATAGACACCCCCAACATCTCCATGTAAAGAATGGCTTTCGCAGTAGACAACCCCCTTTTTATTAGTGGGGGGTTGTGGAAAAAAAATTCCCAAAAATTTAACCATGATAATCAGTGTCAGCATACCCACCTGCAAATGCTTTAAAAGGCGGGGGGGGCAGTATTGGTAGGAGAGAGAACGATTTGTTTATCGTGCGTGTGTACAAACTTAGTAACCAGTGAATTACAGTGCATAATACACGTTTTTTTTTTTTTTTTTATCTCTATAAGTACTTGTCTCTGCAAAATTTGAATGAGATTTTCTTAATCAGCATAGTCGAAAACTTATAGAAGTAGTGATTCTAAAGAAATTGTGCAGGTGAACCTAATGTTCAAATTTACCCCCTCATAAAAAAAAACCCACCCCAAAAAACTTAACATGTGCGCAATGTTGAGAATCGGTCTTGAAAAGAAATTTGAGTAAAATACTCCACACCAAATTCAATTCCCTATGTAATGAAATTTACCTTAAAACTTTAGCATAGGTAATTGGTGTAAAAAAAAAAAAAATCCGTATTTGTTACTAAAACCAAACCCTAACTTTCAAACACGTGTGCAGGTCTGTCAATTGAGGTATGGAAGAAAAAAATGGAAAATATCTAAACAGTTTGATGAAATATATAAAATATCAACTTAAATAAACATAGTTATTTGAAAGGATATGTGATAAAAAAATAAATTACTAAAGAAAGGTTATGTATTTCTATATATTTTGTAATATAAGGGTGGTAAAAAAGAAAATAAATATAGTTAAGTATGGAAATAGTTTGTTTTAAAATAGGAAGAATATATACAGTGAGAGTCAAAGTGAGTGAAAGAGAGAGGAAATGTTTGTTGTTTTGTCTTCAGAGAGAGAGAGAGAGAGAGAGTTGGGAAGAATATATACAGCAAGAGAATCCAATAGATCGTGCAGGTTTAAGTAAACTATATAGAAATGAATTACCTAAAAAGAAAGCATAACTATGTTTGAAAAAAATATAATTAATTAGTGAAGCGAGTGATCAATTTACTCATAGGGCAAAAGTAAGTATCATTGCGACGCCATGTTTGAATGGTGCATTAGCATTCATTTAGTATGCTACTGCCATTATTCTGGAATATAGGAATGGCCAGAGCTCATCTAATCAGAAGGGGCGGAATTAGTTGGGAGAGACTTTATTATTTTTTTTTTGTAACAGAAAATGAGTTTACGATCCAGTTACAAAGGGTAGAATACCTCCCGGTGATTACCGAGAGTGGTAAGAGGACTTGTTATTTAGAGGGAAAAATAGGAACTACTTCCTCTAAAGATGGTTGCGATGGTGATGTTGCTCCTAGAATGGAATGTATGATTATAACAACCAAATTTGTCTAAAGTTACAAAAGATGGTGGCTAATGGTCTAGGCATAATAAATTTGTATGTGACATCTGTTGTTGCAAATCTACAGTACTTTGGTCCAGAGGGGAATTTCTACAATCAAAATATTATATAGATGATCAAGGTGTACCACATTTATTAAATTTAATTTTTTCTTAATACATGTTCATAATTTGTTTTAACAAGGTTAATGTTGTGGTCCTGTGTAGGGAGTCACAATATTAAGGTGAAAGAGTCCTAGTGTTCACTGCAAGCGGTTAAACTACGCGTGTGCTCTCTAATCGACGGCAGAAATGTCGGCCTTACATAGTGCCAGATGAATCCATGCTGTCATAAATATAGGGGTGTTCACTACCCCTATAAAAAGTGAAACAAAACTTCAACTAACACCGGGTTATTACAATGTCTAAAAGTAAATATGAACATTTTTTTTTAATGGTGACTGATAAATTTATAAGATTTTATTCTGTTTTTATTTTACGTGAATAAAATTTTGTTGTATTGTTTTGATGTATCTATATTCTCTGTTTGTCTCTACATATGTGTAAATATAACTTTTATTTTGTTTCCATTGAAATGAGGTTATTGATTAAAATAAGACCTCACAAAATGCATCATAAATGTTTTCTTATCTTTATATGTTTAAGGTATATAAACCAATTTGAATTGATGCACATAATCAAAGAATTGTTCAAATAATTTGTTTTTATAAGTTTTCTTTCTACTAAAATTGAAAAATAAATAAAAGTGGCATAAAACTTTTGCCCCCCCCTTCCTTCAATTTCGAACTTAACAAAACTTTTGATTTGAAAAAAATACAAAACTATCTTGATTTTTTTTTTTTTTTTGTACTAAATAAATATTTAGATATTTATTCAAATCAATTAGGGGATAAGGAACCCAGCAGGAGGGGAAAATAAGAGGAATAGTTTTCAGTTGACACTGGTTGACCGTAACCTTCACACATGGCATTCTGAAACAAATATAAAAAAAAAGACGAGTAGTTCAGTTTTACACCAGCTCGATTTATTTTTTAACTAGCCTGGGTACCTGGCATTGCCTGGGTCTTTGGAGGTGTGTGTTGAACAAAAAAAAAAAGTGCTAGTAGGCTGCAGGCTCAAACCCATACTGCGAAGGAGGAAAAGAACGTGAAAAAAAAATAAACGTGACGTCTTTGCTGTTGCGTCCGTCGCCAAACTAGAAGTGACGAAAGTTTAAATTAAGGTTAGTCAATCAAAGAGAGGGGAGGGCTTTCAAAAATATCAGCGAAAAAAGCGACCACTCCTTGTAGAAAAGTGTTCAGTGGAGGGTGAAGGAATTAATGTTTTTGGACAATTTTTTTGATATTTGTTGTCCGATGGGTCGAGCTTAAAAACGCTACTGATCTTGTGAAAATCCGTTGCCTCTGTCGAAAGTTTTAGGCAAACATACATACATACATTTAAACAAATGGGTGAGATTTATATTATAGATTTTACACAACTTAATAAAATTATTTAAACAAAACTTTTCAATAAATAAGAAAAAATTTGTGTGCGAAAGTGAAGGTCCACCAGTGTCAACCAAAAGCTGTTTCTCGGGTTTCCTCCTCCTGCTGGAATCCTTAAACTCTAATTGACTCATTTTTTTTTTAATCACTCTTAAATGAGATGAGTAATCCTCTCCTATGTATGAACAGTTTTGGTTTAATTCTAAAATATTGAATATTATTGATTAGCTGAATGCGACTCTGATATCTATTTTTCTTATTTTTGCAGCGCACTCAAAGATCAGTCGTCGTGTCATTAATGTTTTATTTGGCATTAGATGGCAGTGGAACTTTGCAGACTTCAACAATCCAAAATCGTTTAAAATCGATTTCTGCATTCACTGAGGAACTTGGGGATTTTGAATTAAAATTTAGCAAATCTTCTTCTTCGTATCAGAAATACCATTATTTAGTGACTTATGCTCCGAACTTAGACATCCTTACAGAGACAGTCCAAAACCATTTCCAAATGGAGACCTGGGATAAAGGAAAGGCACTCCCTTATTTTGTGCTTGGTGGACGATCCGTTCCAAGAGATTCTCCAGGTGGTCCAAATTTTGTTGTGTATCAAGTTACTGCCACTTTGCCGATGGAAATGGAAATCTTATTCGAGTCTCAAAGTTTCAAAAGACCAAATTCTCTTCAGGGAGAAACCTTTACAGCATTACTAAATAAACACATTGAAGACTTTGACAATCAATTTGAAAACCGATTCCATTTGAGTGAGAAAGGTTTAAAAACTGAAGAGATTAATTTTGCCAAAGCTGCCTTAAGTAACATGATAGGGAGTATTGGGTATTTCTATGGGTCATCTACTGTCAAATCGGCATACACAGCTGAGCCTGTAAAATATTGGAATACACCATTGTATACCGGTGTGCCGTCAAGGTCTTTTTTCCCTCGAGGATTTCTCTGGGATGAAGGCTTTCATAATTTACTCATTGTACAATGGAACCCAGCGATATCGAGAGACATTATCTCCCATTGGTTGGATTTAATCAATATAGATGGCTGGATCCCACGTGAACAAATTCTTGGTTCTGAAGCAAGACGAAAAGTCCCGGCTGAATTTGTTGTTCAACATAACACAAACGCTAATCCACCAACACTTTTCCTTCCATTACAAAAAATCATCAAGCAATTAGTGCTTAGCAATAAGCCAGAAGACCGGGCATTCCTAAAGGCTGTTTACCCTCGGCTGAAAGCTTGGTATGCTTTCTACAATGAAACTCAAGTCGGTAATCTTCCTGGCTCTTATCGTTGGAGAGGAAGGGACCCTTTTGTTAAGCGGGAATTGAACCCTAAAACGCTGACTTCTGGACTGGATGATTACCCTAGAGCATCTCATCCAACAGATTATGAACGACATGTGGATCTTCGATGTTGGATGGCCCTGGCATCTGGTGTGATGCTTGACATTGCTCGAACGCTAAACATGGATTGGAAACCTTATGAACAAACATATGCCTTGTTGACTGATAACAAACTGCTCAATGAACTTCATTGGTCAGAAACAAGGCAGCAGTACTGTGATTATGGTTTACATACTAGCAAAGTAAAACTTGAAAATCCCAAAATGCCTCCACCAAAACCTGGACAAATGTCAATGAAACTAGAAAAAGTGAGGGTGAGCATCACAGAACCAAAAGATCAATTTGTTAATTCATTTGGTTATATCAGTCTTTTTCCGTTCTTGTTAAAAATAATCAATCCAAATTCTTCTAAACTTTCAAAAATCCTCAAAGATTTAAAAGATCCACAGTTGCTTTGGACTGACTACGGTTTGAGATCATTAGCTAAAACTGCCCCACTTTATAATCGGTACAATACGGAACATGATCCTCCATATTGGCGAGGAGCGATTTGGATTAATATCAATTATTTGGCTCTGCAGGCTTTGTATCATTATTCCATCACAGAAGGACCCTATCAAAACCAAGCAAAAACGATTTACGATAGTCTGAGAAGTAACATCATTAGAAATATGTTTAAAGTCTATTCAGAAACAGGCTACATCTGGGAGCAATATAATGATCGCACCGGCAAAGGAAAAGGAAGCCATCCTTTTACGGGATGGTCTGCTCTTGTTGTTCTAATAATGGCTGAAAAATATTAAAGAAAATAACTTTTGAAAAGTAATCACTAAAATTTTCAATTTTTCAACATAAATGAATTTGAAAATCTAACAAAACCTAAGTATTTTTATTTTGTTTCTGCATCTCTTTTTATTTCAGGAATTTGTGAACTTCTTTAAATCTCGCCGAGCAGAAAACCAAGTTTCTCCTCAGATACACCCACATATCCACTCTTCATAGGTCGAAATCAAAGCTGGATTTTGATTCCTTTTTATCCATTTCAAGCTGTTATTTATTTATTTATTTTTTTTTTTACTATTGAAACATTTTTTTTATATTGTTAATGAATTTAAAAAAATCTATTTGTGTAGAATTTATTTTTGATCATAAAAAAGAAAAAGAAGCCTTTTTAATTTACACTTATTGGTGAGAATATATTCCACCGCAAGAAAAAAACATGTTGATTTTTCGATTTGTTTTTTAATTTTTTCTTTAGAAAATTTTTTTCTTTGGTTGTTATTGGTTATTTTTTTTTTTTTCTTTTAAATAATTGGGTTTTTTTATTTTGTTTAAAAAATGTCTAACTGAGAAGGGTGATTTTTTTTTTTTTGTTAGAGAGATAAGCTGTGATCTTGCATAAGGCCATAGGGGTGGATTCTTTAGTGCCCCTTCCCATCCCCCATGAAATTAACAGAAGTCTTATTCATAGAAATTTCTTCATTGTGACCTTTTTTGGCATTTTTTATATTACTTGATTAATTTTAATCTCTCAATTCACCTTTCCTCCTTATTCACAAGAAAAACAAACCAATCAACCACCAAAATTTACCAAAAGAAATTTTTAGCAAGAAAAGAAATGAAGTTGATGTGTTTTCATGACCGTATGATAAGATTAATTCAGTGTTGAAAAAACAGTTCTCTTCTGCCTTTTTACTTTTCAACATTTTAGAAAAAAATGAACCCCCCCTCCCCTTTTGCACGAAAAGAGAAGATTTTAGATATTTGGCTTTTTAACAGCAAAAATTTATCTAAAACTTTTATTTTTAAAAATTGCCTTAAAATTTGTTTATCAATAAATAAAAGAAATTTATTTTTGTTTTTTCTTTGTTTTTATTTTTTGATTTTTTACTATTCTTTCAATTTCAGTAAAAAACATTTTCATTGTTTTTAACAAAATCTTTTAAAAAATTTGTTTTAAAGAAATATTTGAATGTTTTTAATCATTCACTTTTTAATCCAATTAAAAACATTTTTTTCAATGAACTTTATAAAAGGATTTTATTTTTTTTTGTTTCAATTAATACTCATTTTGTGTTTTCTAGTTTTAAAACAAAAGTTTTCTATGTTGTATTCTTTATTTTATTTTCAAAATGTAAATTCCCTGTGATACATTTACACACACCCACACACGCACACACATTAGTCTCATTCTCACACACACACACACACACACACGCATATATATGGTTGCCTGATGAAATCTTTAGAGTGAAACAATAGATTTATTGTTGTGACCAATGGTAATTTTGGTTACAGTAATTGAATGAAATAATATATACAAGAAAAAGTAAGTCTGAAGTAATATTGGTTATATGAATTTAAATAGTAGCCTTAGTTTAAAAATATAAACATACTAGTTGTACCTACCCGGTGTTGACCAGGAATAAAAGCAAAATGACTGACTCATTTACAAGTGAACGAAAATCAATTTTTTAATTTCATAATCAAATTATTTTGTAAAATAGAAATTTTAAAAATTCCTTTTTTATACTTGACACTAATTAATTAATTGTATGAATAAGAATGTGTAATTATTATGGAGCCAAGAAACACACATGCATGTTTGAAGTAACATTATATATATATATATATATATATATATATATATATATATATATATATAATTGGAAAAATTTTCAACCTTTTAAAACTATCAAAAAAAAAAAAAAAATTAATCTCAAGTCCTTTGCAGGAAAATGATTTTACTGGTAAGTCAATCAATCTCCTGCAATCACTGTATTAGTTTGCTTTCCAGAATCCACAATAGTCCTAATATTATTTCAAGGATCATCAGTTGTTTACCATGAAACACTGTTTGGGAGATTTATTAAAAACAAAACAGTATATTAAATCATGGCTCTCCAGAAGAACTGATACCTTAAAAAAAAATAGCAGAACAAAAATGTTATAGATATCAGCTCTATTTTCTTGCTCCAGATTAATTTGGCTAACCTATTCATGTTAATAAAGTGTCTTCCGAACCTGTAGCATTCGTCTTTGCTCCCCCCCCCCCCACCGACTCCCACCCCAAAGGAAGTCCTTGCTATTTACAAAATTGCTCTATTTTAGAGGGTTTGGATGAATCTTATATAACACTCAAGGGAGATAACTCAAAATAATTACATAACTTTCTTTTAATCTGTTTTGGTAAATAAGGGAAAATGTCTCCACTCTAACAGTTTTCTTAGCTAACTATTTTTAGAAAGAAATTAAAGCCAAATACAATATATTTGTGTCAATAGTGGTATAAAAACAAAAAATAGGCTAGTTCAAATTGAGTATCAATGTTTGCCAGATCACTATTTGAATATCTGCCAAGATAACTTTCTTTGTTAGATGATTTGAATATAAAACAATTGAATATATTATATTATCATGTTGTCAGCACCAATCAAACATGTTATATATTCATATTCTCGATGTCTTGCTGATTGTGGTGACGGCCAGTTGCTTGATCGTCAAATGAGTGACAGGGTTGAAAACTCAAAGCAAGGCGTTTTCTCCCCTGAAAATTGTACTAAAACATTAGAATATATGAAAACTTTACTGAATAAAACTTAACCATTACTTGAAAATCAATAAAACAAACTCCCAAATCATTGTCAACTGAAGTCTGTTTCTTTACAGCAAGGAAGAGGGGGATGGCTTTTGATTATTCCTTTTTGAGAGCCCTTGTTTCACGTCTGCTGCAATCTGTTCCTAATCATCTTCTCACCAAAAAAATATTTTCTAACTCCCTCAATAATGCCACTCTCATGTTTCACTTCCATTTACTGATCTAACTTTTTGACTTTGCCAGACAACCTTTTGCACTAGCATTCTTAAATACATCTTTTAAAATATTTACACATTATATTATGCTAGCTGAATATCCAATATATATATATATATATATATATATATATATATATATATATATATATATACTGGGTGTCTAAAAAATATACACACATACTCACACTTCGAATTACAATAAAACCTTTATTTATGAACATAGTGAAATGGAATGGCTTTGAATACAGATGACAAATGTAATTGCAGAATCATGTTTGCAAATGTTCAAATTGATGACCTTATTGTCCAGATAATAGTTAAAGTGTATTTTATATATATGTAATTTAAAATACTCTCCAATCAAAACTGCTTATTAATAAAAAAGATAATCAATCATTGAAATGAATGACAATATTATGATTACTTTGAGTTGGTTTAAACTCAAAGGCTCATTTTAAGCTTTGTTCAGTTGAAGAAATGTACTAAACATACACTACACCCACATATATAAAAACCTTCTTTGCAGATTAAGAGATGCATATAAAATAAACTTTTGAATATATTATGCTTACATTTTAGGACAAGTTTCTTAAAAAAAACAGTTTCTTTTAGATGAGTGAATTTATTTTAAGTGTGTTTAATGTCATTGTTTATTCTTGTTGACTGATTTGGTTTTCAGTCATAGACACAGGAAATTGTGGCTGACCTATTGTATTTGTATCTGGAACTGACAGGTTGTGTGTGTGTGTGTGTGTGTGTGTGTGTGTGTGTGTGTGTGTGTGTGTGTGTGTGTGAATTTATCATGAAATTCATTTCTCTGCATACACACGCTCTAGAAAAAATAGTCTGAAATGACTAACTTTGGTAGGCGGATTTGAATACAAATGTATCGGTCGTAAACGATAAAATAAAAAATAAAATAAACTCCAACTTTCTGTGTCATTGACACAAAATGAAAGTAATTAACCAAAACAACTATTTTATGAACAAATTTAATATTTTTGTAAACCATTTTAAGAATTTGTTAGAAGTCAAAAACGTACCATATAATATAGAATAAAAAGAAAGAAAAAGAATATGATTTGCAGATTTATTCGACTGTCAGAGGAGGCCTTATGGAGTGGCTAAGCAAAGGATTACACTTGATTGGAACTTGTATTTACAACAAAAAAAAAAAAATTGCATAAAAAAAACAAACAATTGTTAATAATCTTTACTGAAGGATAAGATTAATTTGAATGAAACCAGCATAAAATGATTTCCCCTTTTGATTCAATTGTCCAAATAACCTAAACCAAATAACCATTTCTTTTTTATATTAGAGAAATTTAAATTACTTACCAAGAAAGATTTTTTAATACTTTAAATATTTTAATTAAAAACATTTAAACAAAAATTTTAATTTTAATAAAAAAACTAAATAATTAAATAACCAGTTTCCTTCTCTCATTAAATAATAAGAACGGATATTAAGATGCATCCATTTTATGTGTAATTGAGTAATGATATTTTAAACTTAGTATGACAGACTAACTGACAAAGCATCTTATGGAGATGATTGGATGCATCTAAAAATTGTTGCTGTGTGTGTGTGTGTGTGTGTGTGTGTGTGTGTGTGTGTGTGTGTGTGTGTGAGAGAGAGAGAGTGTATATATGTGTGTGTGTGTGTATATATATATATATATATATATATATATATATATATATATATATATATATATATATATAGCATTGTTGCCGCTGACACCTATATTTGCATAGATAATACCATTTAATAAGCTGTTAATTTAGTCCACAAAGCTGGTAAACAAAGACGACTATAGTAAAAAAATGACTTGTACAGGATTCAAACCTGTGCCTTCAAATGTTGTTTATTTCCTAAATTAAATTAACCGTTTACTTCATAGTATTACCTACACAAACATGAGTATCAACAAAAAAAGCAATATAATGCACAATATACTATCAGAAATGAATGCCAATATCTATATATGTTTGTTAACTTTTTTAGATTTTACATTAAAAAAAAAAGTAAATAAAATGAACAAACAAAACAACAAAAAAATTAAATAAAAATAAATTTCTTGGTTTCTTTTCAAGTTTCTGTATTGAAATGCCAGAAATTTCGAGAAGCTGAATTTTATTGAAATTATGTTTATATTACCAAGCATTTTCTGTAAGGCCTTTAAGAATAACTTGGGATTTTACAACCAACTGACACCCAGAGATGTTGATACACCTTCTAGCATGTATTAGTAAAAGTTCCTCTAGTTGAAGTCTTTTTTTAACACTGATAAAAAGTAGGGCTTATCTATCCTTCAGTATCTAGATAGTAATTGTCCAACTTTATATTAAATAGTCTTTCTGGTTGAATACAGATAATTGTCTTGAATGGTGGCTGCTATTTTCGAAGTATAGCATACTAATTGTGCTGCATCAAAATTAAACTGAAAAGATGAATAAATATGCATTTATATTATATAAACGTATACATACGTACATATTATACATACATATAATATGAAGGAATGAAGACTGCTAAATTAAGTAAATAAAAGCATATATATATATATAATCAATATTGTACATTTATAGAATGATTGGGGATTAGACGAACTGAAAAGCATCTAATCCATCCAAATGTTGTTCAACTTGATGAATGGATTAGATACATATTGACTGCATCCTGCAGCTTCTCAGTTGTGCATGATCCATAAAACCAAAGTTGTGACATACTATTGAAATATTCGTTTCTGCATAAGAATATGGTTTTCTTCAATGCTATGGTAAAATTTCTGAGGGGGTGGGATCACATTGTTCGTGTGTGCAACTCTTAAGAAAATCTGCCTAGAATCTGTTCATTTAAAAAAAAAATTTTTTTACAGAAAAAATGCAAACGATAATTCCACAAATTCTGACAAACTTTAATTTGT
This sequence comes from Euprymna scolopes, assembly GCF_053919585.1. NCBI lineage: Eukaryota > Metazoa > Mollusca > Cephalopoda > Sepiida > Sepiolidae > Euprymna > Euprymna scolopes. The sequence continues at coordinate 103,532,610 of NC_136489.1, read as the reverse complement.
TTTTATGTTATGATAATTTTTTGTTTTTAAATTATATTTTTTACAATTATCTCTTTAATTACAGAAAAAAAAAGTAACAAAAATGTTAAAATTATAGAGATAGCAAAATTGTATATACATGAATACAAATAACATTTGTGTATACAGATCATATGCACACAAAGAATAATTAATTGGCAAATTAAGTTGCAGTTTAATTTTTATTTTCTAACCATACGGCCCCTCCCGCCTGCCTCCAAAACCGCTTTACATTTATTAATATCTCATAAATCAGATTATTCTATTGTTGGCACTGCCCCCCCCCACCTTTCTAGTCAAAATTCTTTCCAGAAAGAAATCAAGTACTTACAAGGAGGGATCATGTGAAGGTTGCCAACATCCTAAATGAAAGTGTTTCTGTGAAGCAAACTGGAGTCGAACACATGCACTTCACCTCTCTACTATTAACCATTTAACTACCATCATTTCCTGGAACCATTTGTAGAGATGCTAAGATGCGTCCATTCAATCCGTGTCATTTAGCAATGAAAATCTGATTTCAAACTGAAATGTTACACATCTGGAAAGAAGCAATAACTAAATGTTCTGGCCATTAAAAATGCATAAAATAATTTTACTTACTAGTGAGCTTCATTCAACTAAAACAAAAATTAAATGTATCTATATATCTTTATACCAGGGTTTCCCAACTATTTTTACTTTCTATAGAACCCTTCCAACAAACAGTAGTGATGTCCCAAGGAACCTCCATACATAAGTATTGTACAATCTTATTTATTTGTTCTCTTTCATAGTGTCAGTAATATTTTTCTTTATACAACCAGTTTAGGTTGAGAAAAATGTCTCTCTCCAACTTGTTCACACTTTTGGAAAAAGAAAAAAAAAGAAAAACAAAATTAAAACACATAACTGGATTTTTTTTTTCAGCATTCACATTCCATACAGATATAAGAAAATCATGTTAAAAAACCCCTGAAAAATACATTTGTACATATATACAAGGGCACAAATAATCTCTGAAGGACCCATTGATAAGCTTTTAAGGAACTTCAGGGTTCCATAGCACTCTGATTGAGAAACCCTGCTCAAGTTATGCTGATTTTGGAGTCCATCTTTTCATACATAAATAGAAATATGTGATTAGTTGACAAAGGAATAGGCAGAGCACACATTTCTAAGTCGGTAGTTTTTACTATGCCAATACCTGAGTTCAAATCTCATCTAAGTCGAAAGGATTTTCTTCATCTGGATACATGTTTTATCAATGTAAAGAAATTAAGACAACATTAATAACATAATATATTTATATATTTTAAACTAAGTGACCTTGCCAATAAAAACAATACATAAATACATTAATCATAGTAACTTACTCTCACATGCAAATATTAAGTAGCATATTTTTTTTTTTTCATGAATTTAATAAATATTTTCTTCATGCTGACCGTGATGGAAGCTAGGTTAAGATAGAAATTGATATGGCTAGGTACTATTCTAACATTGCTCAAGGAGTGGGTATAAGCTAGTTTTTATTTAAATTAATATAAAAGATAAACCAAATAACTACAACTGGTATTTTGAATTATTTATTTTAAAAGTTAAAATCCACAATAAGCAAACATAAATCAGGCATGCGAGTTTTCTGTGTTAATTTTTTTTTTTTACCTGAAACATTTGTGAATAAGTCTTATAAAATTTGTTAATAACAATATTTAAAATGAATTTCTGAAGATTTCTATTTAATTTGGATGAAAAATCCAGAGTTTTTGATTTTAAAATGCACTCATTGTTTCACTAAATTCTGTCTTTGTAATATTCTAACTGATCCTCATGAATTCTATTAAGACATTAATTAAAGTCATGTAATTGAATATGAAGTTGGGCTATTGAACTTCTTTTCATCATCATCATAATCATCATCATGTGGTTTTGGTATATATGCAATTCTACCCAAAAGGATGATATCAGCCATGTTGCATGCAGTCAAATATGCACTCATGGCAAGTCTTCCACTGTCTATCCCACTTCATAGTTTCAAGTTTAGAAACTGAGATCTAAAGCTGTCAGGAAACATCAGGCCAAGGGAAATATGACGTAATCATTGTCTTTTTTTTTTTTTTTCCGATTAATCATAGGTTTAATGTTTTCTGGCAGCCTGCGATCTCATTCTACAACCCCCCCCCCCCCAAAAAAAAAACTAGGATGTAAACCATCAAGTTTCCTTAAACATTGTCTTTTACTGACTCGAGTATAGAAAGAAAAAGTAAAAACAGTGAAGAATGTTGCCTGTTCTAGTTTTAACAACATTTGACTATGATTGTTGTTATTGCTGTAGAGCATTATTCATTCATTTCATATAAATGAGATGATGATTATTGGAATTCGTTTCCCCCAATATCTTTCTAGTTAGAATTCTTTCGAGAAAGATATCAAAACCATTTGAAAGTTATCAACGTCTCTAAGTGAAACTGTTTCTGTAGAATGAACTGGCACACCCAGGTTGCCAGTCCATGTCATTAGCCACCGTCATATTCCTGACTACGAGTATGTGAGAGAAAGAGAATTGATCTGATGGCTTGCTTGATCAGCATGCTATACTTAGCAGCAGAGGTTCTGAGTTCGAATCTCATCCAGGCATTAGTATTTTTAGTCTGATTCTGTCCAAAAAGTGAACTTCAACATTTCATACTATAATATTAAGAATAATATTGTTTAGTTTTACTTATGTTTCTTCTGTAATTTAAGTACATTAAAAACCCAGGCACTGCTCGGTAGTCCTACTTAACAACAATTAATATTGTATAACAGAATGTGTTTTTAGTGCAGATAATCAGTTGAATCTACCTAGCAGTTTCATAGTGGGTAGATGGGGGACTGTATTATGAGCACTTGGCAACGGTATTGTCTCTATTGTCCATGTAGTCTCCAATTTCTCTTTCCTGGCTACGGATTTTTATCCTCAGCCCCCAAAATTAACAGATAAAATCATTCCTGTAATGACCTGGTCCCTGCTGATTGTGGTGTAATGCTGGTTCTGTGCAGTTCTAGGAGGTCCATGCTCCCGGGCTTTGTCGTTTCTCTTAAAGAACGGGTTAGTTTATTGCTAATTGCCTAAGGTGTCCTTACAGGGAAATGCCAACGGGGCTGCCCAGGCACTTTTTGCAGGTCAAAGTGCCCTTCCTCAGGGACGCTGATTGGTGTCACAGTTCTTGCAGTGGGAGAGAGCTAAATACCCTCCAATTTCTCTGAGTACATGAGATTTTTGTTTGAAAATGTATCAACTCTCAAAAAGTTACTTTTACTCTTGTCCTTTTAGTTTCTGCTTGTCAGCCTCCCTTACAACGTCACTATAGCTAAGTAGTGAGAACAGCTTATTAACAAGATGCTGGGTGCAGATTAAATTACTTTTATTGTTGATTGATTTTTTTTTTTTTTTAATGCCTTGGGATACAATTGATTAGACGTTAATTTTTTTAATTATTTAAAAAATATATATATTTGTATTATTTGAACTATTATTTTCATCTTAGTTTTTTATTTTCTCAACGTTTCGGCTGATGTAACCTCCGACCTTCTTGAGGGGTATCTTTTAAACTCTGGGGTCTATATGGAATTTCAAAGTGAACCCTTTATTTAATCTATGGGGTTAGATTATTCTCGTTCCGTCAGGATAGAAATTAGTATTGAGATGATTAATCAGAATCAAGAATTGGAAAAATCAGAACTTTTGGGGGTATCGGAATCGGAAAAATTTGTGTCCATTTTCTTATACCAAAACTGAATCCTTTAATAATCTTCTTTTTTTTTTTTTTTTTTTTTTTTTTTTTTTTTAAATCTTCCACTGCTGGTAATAATAATAAAACAATAATTATTTATCGATTTTAAACTACCAGTAAAACTAAAATCTGTAGGTCACCCCTTGCCACAAGGGTGTTTTTATGTTTGAGAAAATATATGCACATTTAACATGTGTTTTCATGGTAATCTGGGAAAAATAACAACTTAATATTTAGAGATTTATAAAGAATCAGAATCAGTAATTGTATTGGAATCGGGGAATTTAGTATGGAATCAATAATTGTACTGGAATCGTCCCATCACTAATAGAAATGTTAAGTAATTTTTATATTATTCTTAGTATCATTTGTAGGGAAAACTGAATCTTTAACCTCCAGAAGACTAACACTTAAAACTGACTGTTAATCAACACCTGTATCCATTGTGCCATGCGTCCATAAAGTTTCCTGAATTTGAAAAGATGTAAAAGATCAGCGGTTTTATTGAATAAAATGTTATGGAAATAACACTCAATAGTAATCCGGGCAATACAAATGATCAATTCACATCTTTAAAATTCTGATACTTAAAACCAAAAATACTTAACTTTTTTTTTTTTTATTGAGCGTTAAGTTTGCAAAGTAATTTTCATGTAAAATGATCTCGCACCTCTAGGATGACCTAATAAGAGGTTTCTTTGTCATCCTCTAAAACCTTTGTTATTATTTAAAAAAAAAAAAAAAAAAAAATCTTTGAATTATCATGTCAATTAAATTATCATATCAAATTAGATTGTTAAAAAAATTGAGAAACTTATTGTTCAATTTTTAGAGGGGTCCTCACTTTTCATTACATACATCTTCCAAAATCCTGCAGCAGAAAATGTATATGTAAAACACGTTGGTGTTTAAAAAATGGCTAGCACAACATAAAGTAATGGATTCTTAAATAAGGCTAGCATATGATGTAATCTCTTCACCTGTTATAAACTGTTGTACCTCAAGAAACTGTTATCACTATTAAAGCATCTTAGTACCCTTGTGTTTTCTACCTTGTCACATATGCAACAACCAAGTTGCTATAACCATCACAGAAACATTAAAGTTGACAGTAAGTTATTCATACCTTGGCTGTCGGTCATTCTTCCTGCACATGCTTCTGCAGTGATCCTTCCAGACTCATGGGATGTCTGTCATGTGATTAAACCTTCTTATATATACCTTTTAAAAAAACTAATCTAACACAAACCTGATGGAAAACAGGAGTCATTTATTCAAAATGATCTTCATTCCAAATAATTAACCGGTGTGTGTAGTGCGGAAGAGAGAGAGAGAGATCAAAATCACTAATTAGTTATATCTTGTTAGCTCATGTTAGTACACATTCAAAGCCCAGTCGTACTTCCAAACAGACTCTTTTTTTGATACTCTCTCTCTCTCTCTCATAGCCATGTTTTTTTTTTTTTTAATTCCATTTTCACCCAAAACAAGGCACAGTGCCACTTTGATGTAGGGGGCTACTATCGGGGACATAAGTTGCAGGGACTATACTATGCAGGGAGTTGAGCAGCAAGATGTCTATTCATATTACACTTGAACTTCTGCATGTCAGTACATTTGAGAAAGCAGGAACCCGGAAGGGAGTTCCAAAGTCTAACAATTCTGAGGAAGAAGCTATTAGAGTAGAAGGCCTTCTTACATCTAGGGAGCCGTACTATGTAGGGGTGGGATTTTGCTGCTTGTTGTGTTGTCAGGAATATTTACGCCAAAGTTTGTTGAAACATCCACCATTAAAATACTTGTAGAACAGGCAGAGGGAGTCAACATTTTGTCAATGCGACAGAGGTTAAAGCTTAGATGACAGTTTAGGACCTATCAGGTTGGTGACTCTTTTGAACCCTGTCTAGGAGCGAGAGACTAGTAGCAGATGCACCAGCCCAAATGTGACAGCAATACTCCATACATGGGCGGCGAATGGTGGCCTTGTAGAGGTACAGGATACTTTCAGGTGTAAGTAGCTTTCTGACACGGTAAAGAGAGATGTCGTATGTGATGTCATATCCGTTTTTTAGTATATTGCTACATTACAATTGACAATAGTTATTCATACCTTGGCTGTTGGTCGTTCTTCCAGCACATACTTTTGCAGTGATTCTTTCAGACTGATGGAAAGTCTATTATGTAATTAAACCTTCTTATTCGTACTTTCAAAAGAGTAACTTGACTCAAAACTGATGGAAGGCAGTGTTCATTTCTTCAATGTGATCTGCATTAAAAATCATTAACCAGAAAGAGAAAGGAATCACCAGTTATACTTCTTGAGCTCATGTCATTACACATTCACTTAGAACTGATTGTTTACATGCATACTTCCAAAATACAGTGATAAGGATGACCATAGATTCCGTTTCCCTACTTTTTTGATTTGCCTTGTGCCTAATTTTGTTTTGCTAAACATTTTGTTTTGCAAAATAATATATATAAATCAAATAAGGCAAGGTGATGGATCAGGCACACTGCAAAAATTGTGGCAAACGTTATTTTTTTTTTATTATTCATTTTTGACTGTGTCCATTTTAAAAGTTCAAAAGTGTATGAAATAATTTCAAGATAAGTACCGACTCATTTTTCTATTATTCTTGAACGATCAGAAACATACACCAAATTGCATTACAAATACTAAATGAATCGATCACATTTATCATCTCAAAATACTGTCTCAAAATTAAATTTTCTATTTTAAGTTCACTGACAATGTTCTAAACTAAACTGAAAATGTTTTCTTCTCTCAATATTCTAGTGTCTCCACATGATTCTCAATAGAAAAATACATATTTTTCAGTCATCTTTTATAACCTCCACCACAGTTGACGAAAACATTTGAATATGCTTTGAATGTTTTTTTTTGTTTTTTTTTTGTAATTGCAGGCTTAGATTGATGGATAGAACCATTTTCTATACTTTCATACTATTTAATAAAGACGTGCAACTTTGTGAAAATATGTGCTTTTGCATATATTTTCTATTCTTTATCTATATCAATCTTTTTTTAATCAGAAGCTCAATATTGTTAAGATATAACAAAAGAGCGTATATAAATAACTAACAATTTTTTTTATATTTCAAAGTCCAAGATTTTATTCATCTTATCAATCATTTTTTTATTTTTCAAAACAGAAACTACCGTAGATTTACAGATCTGTTTCGTTCTTGGGAGAACAACCAGTATTTGTAAGTCAATGCTGGATACTTCTACTGTGGACTTATCAGAAAACTAGAAGGTTTTTATATAGCGATGTTCTTTAGATAAAATGCAGAAAGAACCAAAGCAACTCAGATCGAGTCCATGAAGTTTTTTTTTGTTGTTTTTTTTACTATCTACTATGGACTACTATCTTGTCTTGTCATATATATATATATATATATATATATATATATATATATATATATATATATATATATATCAGTGTTTGGACGATTAATCAGAATTGGAATTGAGAACCGGAAATATCAGAACTCTTGGGTGTATTGGAATCAGAACAATTCTTTCCTATTTTCCAATGACAAATACAATTCTTTTGTCTTTTTTATTTGATTTTGTTTAAAGCAAAATCATTCACTGCATCAAAATCAATAAATAAATTAATTTAATAAATAAATTTAAAATCAATAAATATTTTTTATTTTATCATTACTACCAAGTAATGATAAAATAAAAAATATTTATTGATTTTAAACTACCAGCTCACCCCATCCCCATACAAGTGTGTTTGTACATTTGAGAAAATATCTGCACATTTAACATGTGTTTTTACAGTAATTGGGGAAAATAGCAACTTTATAGTTAAATATTAAGAAATTTATAAAAAATCGGAATCGATAATTGTATCAGAATCGAGAATTGTATTTGAATCAGGAAAAATATCGGAATCGTTTCAACACGCACACATATATAATTCTATGTTAGGAATAACAAATCATTAAAGACCTTTTCTCTTTAAAAATTTTAACTTATTATTTCTGGATTATTCTCCAATCAGCCAATCTATTTACATACTATCAAAATATTCTGGTGTTTTTCGAGTTTGTAAATAGACACAAGTGGTTAGTTTACAAAAAAAAAAAACGGAATAGGCAGAGTGCATATCACTAAGGCAGTAGTTTTTACGATGTTTCACATTAATCAAAAGGATACTTTTCTTAATTGGATACGTGTTTATAAATTTAAAGAAATTAACATAACATGATCACATAAAAAGATTACACAAATATTTTTTAAAACTACACAAAACAAACACAATTCCTCATGATTTTTTATGCCAATGAAAAATATGTAAATACGTTCGTTGTAGTTATTTCTTCTCTCATGCAAATGCTAAGTAGCATATTTTTTCGTCGAAATTTCACAAATATTTTTCTTTGTGTTAGATAGACAGTGGTAGAAGCTAGTTACAGATGGAAATTGATGTGACCAGGTACTGGAGCAACATTACACAAGCAGTGGTTATAAACAAATCATTTTTATTTCTTTGAAATTAAAAAAAAAAATGATGCTTGATATTTATAAACTCTGATCATTGGTATCCTAATCAAATGATATTGCAACAAAACAATATTAACACCTATGCATATTATCCTGATGTTTGCAGCATGTTACTTAGCATCAAAATAGTTATTTTCAGTTTTAGACATTTTTGTTTTTAGTTTTTATAGATAAAAAGCAGAGAAAAAAAAATTAGATCTTTGAGTAATGACGTATAAAATGCAGAAAAAAAAAGAAAAGATTTTTAAGTCAAGATGTATAAAATGCAAAAAAAAAAAATTTTTTTTTTTTCATTAACTGAATAACAACTTTTTAAATTGTTTTCTAAAATAAGTTCAGATTAAAAAATAACTTCTCTTTGTTGTGCAAAAGCAATTATTTTAAAAAGTAATTTTAAAGATTTAATTTCTCTTGTAATAGAATTTCAAACTCTTTTCTTGTGAATTTTGCCTGATTGTCGTGACGTGATTTCTCTGATGTTTGACTTATTTTGAACCTTTTTTTTTTTTTTTTTTTTTTTTTTGCAGTTAAAGAAAAACTTTTGTTTGGAAATTATTTACTATTATCATTCAATGTGAAACATTGTTTTTATTAAATGTTTGTAGAATTAAGTATTTTCTACTTTTCATTGTGACTGAAACATATTTTTTATATAAAAAAACTTTTTTAAAATACAAAAAACAAAAAATATAGAAATTTTATAGGTTAAAAAAAAACATCTTCTTTATCAAATGATAATTTCTTTTAGGTTAAACCAAAATTCTTATTTCTGACTGAATATCTGAGGTTCTGTATTGCTTTCTGCTGAAAATGGGAAAATAATAACATTTTCTCCATTTCTGCCATCCCATGATTTAATTTAAAATTCTGGGAAAGCTATATCATACGTAACAGTGCAAAAGAAGTGGGGGGAGGGCAAATTTACAACAAATAACTTTTACCAAATACAATGAAATTTAATTTTCTGCATAGCTTTACAGCTCTGAAACTTTTTGTTAGTATTTTTTATTTCCAAATTTGCTTTGTAGCTTTAAAGGCTTGTAAAAAAAAAAAAAAAATAGATCCACAATAGTAGTCACTTTTTAAAAAATTTTATTTTCTATGTCATATGTATAAAAACTCAAAAATTAAAAAAAATATATGTAATGACTATCACCAGACACATTAAAATTTAATTTTCGACCGATCTATACATTTTTAATTTAGTGAAAATGTTTTAAAGTTTATTTTATTTAAAAATAAGTTGAAGCATATCGAAGCTTTTGATCTAACATGGTCGACCATTTTTGCTTATAAGTTTTCAAGACTACGAAACAATTTTTGATATCAAAAATACTTACAGAATATCTCAGAATCATGAAAGTCAATAGAAAATTATATTTTCTTGCGTTTGGTAAGAGTTATTCATTGTATATTTGTTTGTCAACCTTTTTGCATTGTTAAGTATACTACACTGTTGCTAAAATTTCTTGTTTTTGTTTGTAAATATTCAGATTGTAATTGACTGTAAATTTAACAGAAATTAAATTCACTGTTCAGTCTTTTTTGTTCAACTTGAATATTTTAAAACTCAATAAGATTTCTTCTTTATTCTTTACTCAACTCCTGGGGAAACATTGAGATCAGATGTTCAAACAAGAATCCTCCAATATCTTATTGATCAAAATGTTTTCAAAACTAAATCAGGATTGAAAGTAACTGAAGAGGATTGTGAATTATAGTTTAAGGTTTTTTAGATGAGGATTCGGACTACTGTTCTTATCTTGACTGTTAATCTCAAAGCATTTTGGCCAATGTAACTTTCTACCCCCTTCAGATGCATCTTGTCAAACTTGGAAATCTTTACGTTTAACTTGGGAATCTGTGTTTTTAATATCGCTCATATTCAGGATTAAACCTTCAACCTCCAGAAGACTGTCACTTAAAACTGATTATTACTTTGCACTGTTTTTCATTGCGTCATGGGTTCAAATTACTTAAGACTTCGACATGGTCATGGCTCATAGAACGAGAGTAAGCTATCTCCATGGATTAAATAAAGGGTTCCATCAAAATTCGGTACAGATTCCTGAGCTTTACAAAAAGCACAAAGTCGGAGATTACATCGGCGAAAACGTTAGAATGACATCGAAGATGAAAATAGTAGTTCAAATACTCGAAATTATACAAATAATAGAAATGCAAAGTTTTGCAACAAGAAAATTTTTCAATTTTTTTATGATTATTTACCTGCCTCTCCATCTGGGCTCGATATGACATACAGTCAGACTAATTGTGTAGCCATCACAGAATGCTATATGGGTATACATGGCCGGTAACCATAACCAATAGAAAATGTCTCAGTTTGGAAGGATGGCCTTGTATAACTGAAGTTTGAATCTTAATTTTGTAACATTTTTTTAGCCTTCCATTTTTTCATGGACTTGAAAACTGAATGCTATTCTTCTTTTGTTTTCAATAAAAAGAAATGCATTTGCCAACTGAAAAAAAAAACCCACCTGACATGCAAACATTAATATTAAACATATACAGCATGGCACAAAAGGTAAAAATAAATAAATAAATTATTAAGAAAAAAAAATCGCATCCGTTAAATGTGTATAACGTTTTCTAGAATATCAATATTTACATGGGTCATAGAATGCATTTTTTTTTCTGAATTTGAAAAAAAATATTTGTCAGAAATAAGTTTTTCCTTTTGTCACTATGTAGACAAAACAAATGGGTGTTTTTCATATGTATATATTGCAACCCCACCCCCAACGACAATCTCCATGGAAATAAATAAGCCATTTTAAACCTCAGATTACATAAAAGATAAAATGTTGCCAGCAGTCAAAGAATTTTGGTTGAAAATAAATATTTGCCATTTTTCAATGTTTTTTGGTGAATTTCTTCTGAAAAGCTAGCATCAGTTTTGAATGTGTTTTATAAATCATTCTCTCCATTTGCCTATATATTTAATAAAAATTCTCTCATATAATTATATATATATATATATATATATAAACAAACAGTAGACTTTTTGAAAATTGATTGCATAACTGATATTATGTTCTGTATGTGGAACCGGTGCTGGTGTGAATGCAAGAATTAGGAGTGGATGAAATAAAGTCAAGGAACTTCTGCTATTACTACCCAACAGTGCATTACCACTATTGAATAAGGCATATGTACACATTGTGATGAAGGAAGTGATACCTAGTCAGTGAGGGTTGAGAATGTACATTGTATGGAGAGAAATAGTCTGAGAACGATACAATGGATGTAAAGTGTAAATCTTAAAGACAGACTTAGATCTGATAATCTCAGAGGAAGATTAACTCTGAGAGATGTTTGCAGATCAGGAAACTTTGTTAGTTTGATCACGTTGAATGATGAATGAAAGTCCTTAGAGAAATAGGTGTAGAATGGTTGAGGTAGCAGGGTTATTTCACAAGGGAAAGCCGAGGAAAACATGGGAAGAAGTTACAAGAATGGACCTGAGAGAAAGAGGTAGATAAGCAGTTACTTATAGATAAGTTTGAAAGTCAATATCTGCAAACCGTCCAGTACATGCAAGCATGTAAAATGGACGTTAAACCGAATATGGTGATAATGATAACGTATATACAGATCCAGAGTCGATGGGTCCCAAAACAAATACTGATCAAGTGATATTTCTACAGATGGAATAGATAAACACTACCCTTCTGACAGGATTGTAAGTAAAATAAGCCTGGGTCTGGTGTTGTCACATTCACCAATTAAACCATATAAAAATAACACCAAACAAATATAAAAGCTATGAGGCTCAGGAGAAAAATCTGAGCGTCAAAGCGAGCAAGAGCTCCTTTAATAGTCAACATGGGGGACCTGGTCGTCATCGTCCGAATGCTGGCCCTTCTTATTTCAGGTAACAGAATACAACATACCAAATAAAGATTAAAAATAAATATGATCAGCGCAAACCAAATATCACACAAAGGAAGAAATAAACCACAAATGAAAATTAAAGTGTTTTCTATACATATACACGGTGCCCCAAAATTAACCATCTATTTTGAAATATAAATTAGAATCAAAATAAATGATTAATTTTTGGGACATCAGTAGAACATAATCCAGAAGTTATATCATCAATTTTCTAAACATCATATATATATATATATATATATATATATATATATATTATTCAGCAGTTTCTATTTTAGTTGTTTGTCTGTTTTCTCTGTGTGTGTGTGTTTTTTTTTTTTTTTTTTGAAACGTGTAATTAATAATTTCCTACATAGCACTTGATGCTAACATCAGAAATGGCACTAAATATTATTTACAAATCATCTTCCCAGAAAAATAAAAAAAAGATGACCACATTTTTTTCTAAAGAATTTTAACACTTTGTAATGCTTCAATTAATGGATTTTCTTCTTTTTTTTTATTAAAAAAACAAAAAAAAAAAAAAAAAAAACAAAAAAAAAAACACCCAAAGCTTAAAAAATGTTGCTAAATTTATCTTTTGATGGCCAAAAATAAAACGAAACTTTTGTGACCGGTTGTCAAATTTGTTGACAACACAACATTGTTCATATATTGTTTTTCTCTTTGACAAAATGGATTTTTAATTATGAAATTGTTGTGGATTTGAACTTCTCTTCCAAACTCTGCTCAAAAGCTACACAGCCTCACTGATGTGACTTTATATCATTACAAGTTTTGACGTGTATACTTTGAACGATGATTAGTTGTAAACTTTTTATGGTTGCTTTCTCCCTCTCCGTCTCTCTCTCCCTCTCTCCCTCTCTTGCTCCATCCCTCTCTCTTTCTCTCTCTCTCTCTCTCTCTCAATTGATTATTGGTGTTTGCCATCTGTAGGATGTGACCTGCACTTGGCAGAGACAGACAACTTTTGGAGATTCGCAGTGTTTATCATTATGCAAAATTTTCTTTTTTTGTTTAAAAAAAATTTCTAATGCTGATATCATAATGCAAAATTTGAAAACTTTTCTTTATTCATTTCAGAATGTTGTGTCCACACTTTCTCTCTCGCTCACACACACACACACACACACACAAACAGACACACACACACACACACACACAGAGTAATATATAGAAAAATTCGACTTTGTAAGTGTATATATATATATATATATATATATATATATATACACGCACTTACAAAGTTGAGTTTTTGTACAAAGTTGTGTTTTTATAAAGTTGAGTGTGTGTGTATATAGTATATATATAATCTACACATACTTGCGAAGTAGAGTTTTTTTATCGCACTGAAATTGATATTAAAAGCTTACTTTTTCTATTTAAAAATTATTAAAACGAACTTAATATACTCAGTCATGGATATGCGAGTGACTTCATAAAGGTTAAATAGTTTGCATATTCTTTTGAAAATCCAACGTTCATTTATTAATTATTGATATTTTTTATGGTTTCTTATTGGATGATTGGTTTCATTTAACTATTATGTGCAGCTCTATTTATGCATCTTTTCTACATTGTGCATAATTGAGTAGAATTTTGGGTGAAAATATTTCAGCACACACACACATATATATATATAAAAGGCTGCTAAGAGGTCAAAATTTAAAATGCAGTGTACTTTTGTAGCAGTAAGTAAACTAAAACTGTTAGTTCTGCACAATCATAAAATCATAAATAAAACAGCGTTACTTTCGAACTATTTATATGTGTATCGACGTGGCTCAGAGGCTAATGAATAAGGTTGATGAGATATTTGTTTTGTTGTTTTTAATTTGTTATATTTTGTTTGTGCCTTTTTATGTTGATGTTGGTTGGATCAAATAAATCCACATTTACAAATTTAAAAACTTAAAAATAAAAACGTTTTTAATGCGTCTTACAGCATCTATGACCCTAAACATATATAATAATAATTATATATGCATACATATGTATGCATTTATATTTTATGTATATACATATATATAATAAAAATTACAATTAAATTTACCAAAATGATCCGAGATGGTAAAACTAAAGTATATTATAAATATTAAAGAATTAATATTTATAAAGTAATCTCAACCAGATGTAAAAGCTCGATAAAACCAAGTAGGAGATAGAGCTTATAATAAGAGCAAATAGTTAATAAAACATGTTAAAAAACACTTTGAAAAAGAGTTAAAAACATATTTAATCTGAAAAGGAAACACTTAATAAGTGGATAGTCTTTAATCCACAGAGTTTCGAAGAAATACTTTCCTTCTCATCAGAGGGTAGGAATTAGTAAAATGCGGGATCGGATTTTGCATACAAAAGTATTTGATGAAACTGCAAGTAAGTCAAAGATCTTACTTGATAAAAAAAAGTGAAGCAGAGAGAATATGGTGAAGAAAAAGGTGATTTCACGTGAAGAACAAAGTGTAATTACACTTTGTTCTCAGCAGCCGTGTTAAAAGCATATCTTATTTTTCTCTTATAGATATTATTGGAATATTTTCCTCTTTTCCTTGTAAATATTTGTGAATTATTCCATGGATTTCGGCCTTTTGGATTATTTTGGACCATCTTCCAATTATGCGATTTCCTTGGATTTTACTTGTGCGAATGGAAAATTAAATTAACTTTCTTGGATTGACATTTTTGGATTTTACCGTCATTGGATAATTTACCTTTCACCAGACTATCCATTCACGTGTAATCACCTTTTTCTTCACCATATTCCCTCTGCTTCACTTTTTGTTATCAAGTAAGATCTTTGACTTGCAGTTTCATCAAATACTTTTGTATGCAAAATCCGATCCCGCATTTTGCTAATTCCTACCCTCTGATCAGAAGGAAAGTATTTTTTCGAAACTCCGCAGATTAAGGACTATCCACTTATTAAGTGTTTCCTTTTCAGATTAAATATGTTTTTAACTCTTTTTCAAAGTGTTTTAAACATGTTTTATTAACTATTTGCTCTTATATATGTATATGTTTGTATATATATATATTTATATGGATATATATTCATATGTATAAGCATATATAAATTCATGTGTGTATGCATATATGCGTATATATATGTAAATGCATATGTGTGTGTGTGTGTGTGTGTAGATATATATATGTATATGTGCATATGTAAATGTGTGTATATGTAAATGCATATAAATGTGTATATGTCTATGCATATATATATATATATATATATATATATATATATATATATATATATATATATATATATATATATGCCTGTCTGTATACCAATTTATGAACAGTTATACAATTCAGTAATGAAACATATTATTACAAATACAAACAGAAGATACAATCCAAGCGCCAGAAATGAACATGTCAAAAGACAACGAATGTATCCAGCCAACATATATATCAACTCACATACGTCCACGAGTAATATCAACGCAGTTCAAACATACGTCTACAATTAATTAGGCCCTTTATGCTAAATGATATAAGTTTAAAGTTTTCGCGTTTTTATTAGATAAATATATAAATAAAAGAAGAAAAAAAATAATGATAAAGCAATATTAAAATTATTATTATTAATAATAATAATAATAATAATAATAGTAAACATAATAATAATAATAATAATAATAATAAAAACAGAATAAAATTAATATTTATTATCTTTTAATATAACAAATTTAGCCATAAGAGGGGATTAAATAAATTAAATAGGGACAATAATAATAAATAAAAATCTACTAATATTTATGTATATAAAAAGAATACCATACATATATGTATATATACATACACACACACACACACACACACACACACACACACACACACACACACACACACACACATATATATATATACACACATACACACACACATATATATATATACATACATGCACATAAGTAAAGGTGTAACTATACTATTAAGTTGAAAGTTTAAGCTATTTAAGTATAGATATAAAGTCATATTAAATCACAAATTAATACATTCAAGACCGGATTAC
>NC_136489.1:103316352-103513852 GCF_053919585.1 Euprymna scolopes | reverse complement strand
ACTTCATTTAATCATATAAATTAATATACGAAAGTATAGATTGATGCGTAAACTTTAAGTATTTACTTCAACAGTGCGCAATACTTAGGTAGAGCTAGGTAGTAAGTTATAAAATATATATGGCGATTAAGCTACACAGAATATTCCGCGTTTCATCCACGCTAGGATTCATCAGTGTAAGCGTCTTTAATACATGACGGTTGGATTGTGTTAACGTTTGATTCGTCGTCGATTTTATTTGTGAAATAATGTGTGAAATTGTCCACATCATCATCATTATCTACTGCAAAAGTGATAGTCTTATAGCGAAACTTTTTTTTGTAAAAATAAGAACAAGATGTAAATCCGTGCCATTTTTTTTGTCAATCGCCTTTAATCGTGCCCATCACCATCATCATCGTCCTGATCATTGAGTATTTAAGACTTTTGGAATGTTCCTTCATGTGTATTATGTGTACGTATGTATGTGCATGTGTATGTATATGCGTATTTGTGTGCTACTATGTGTGTATGTTTGCATGTGTGTGCACATGCATATGTATGTTGGCATACATCTGTATGTATGCATGTGTTTATTTCCATGTGTGTCTGGGGTGGAGAGGGCTCCCGTAAGGCGTGGTGAAGGCAACCCCTCTAGGAGAAGCAAATCTCTGATTTAAAAAAATCACAAAGCGGGAGACCAGTGCCCGCATTAAGCTGGTCTGCAGTTTGACTTGTGACTGGCTATCTTGCTCTTGTTTGTTGCTGGATGTCAACATTTTGAACCGAGAGAGAGATTTAGCTGTCGTACAAAGCTAAAACTCTGTAACATCATCTTCGTATAGATACTCACTCAGCCATTGGTCTATTAAAAAAAGAAAAAAAGTCCTGTGGCGATAAAAAAGCTGTGACGTGTGTACGCCTAAAATGCTGGATGCATATAACAATTAATCTGGCATCATTATATCTATCTATGTGTGTATATGTGTATGTATATTTCTATATGTATGTGTGTGTATATTTATATATGTACATGCGTGTTTATATGTATTTATATCTATGTGTATATGTATGTATATGTGTCTGTGTGTATATATGTTTGTGTGTGTATGTATATACATTTATATATGTTTGTATGCATGTATATGCATATATGTGTATGTGTATGTATGCACATATATGTGTATGTGTACGTATGCATGTGTGTATGCATATGTATGCGTATATGTGCATGTATGTGTGTATGTGTATGAATGCATATATATATATGTGTATGTATGTGCATATGTGTACGTATATGTATGTGTATGTGTAAGTATATGTCTGTATGTATTTGTATATGTGTGTGTATATGTGGATGTATATGTATGTACAAGTGTATGTATGTATGTATATGTAGATTTGTGTATTATGCATTATGTATGTATATGGGTATATATGAGCGTATGCTTATAGATATGTATGTATGTATGTATGTATGTATGCATGTATATATTTATATGTATGTATGCCAATGACCGTCTTGTGTATGTTTGCATGTGTGTGTATGTATATGTATGCGTGCGTATTAGGTATTGTGTATGTGTTAATGTATATATGTGTGTGATATGTGTACATATGTGAGCGTGCGTGTATATATATATATATATATATGTATACCCATGACCGTTTTTAGTGTCATGTTTGCTTGAGCATGTGAATTAGCCAGCAGGACTTAATGTAATTTTCAGGCTAATGAACTTTCAGTGTATGAGGGAGTGGCACTCGTCTGACAAGGCGTTGCACTCATCATATATATATGTATGTATATATATAAGTATGTATATATATGTATATATATGTATGAATATATATGTATGTATATATATGTATACATATGTATGTATATATATATGAATATATATATGTGTATATATATGTATGTATATATATGTATATGGATGTACATATATGTATATATATATGTATGTATATATATCTATATATATGTATGTATATATATATGTCCATAAATCTATATACATGTATGTATATATGTATATATGTATGTATATATGTATATATGTATGTATTTATATATGTATGTATGTGTATATATGTATGTATTTATATATGTATGTATGTGTATATATATGTGTATGTATATATATGTATGTATATATATGTATGTATATATGTGTATGTACATATATATATATGTAAATATATGCATGTATATATGTATGTATATATGTGCATATATATATGTATATATGTATGTATGTATATATATATTTGTATATATGTATGTATATATATGTATATATATGTATGTATGCATATATGTATGTATATATGTATGTATGTATATATGTATATGTATGTATATACGTATATGTATGTATATATATGTATGTATATATGTGTATATACATGTATGTATATATATGTATGTATATGTATGTATATATGTATATATACATGTATGTATATATATGTATGTATGTATATATGTTCCATATATATGTATATATATATATGTATATATACGTATATATATATGTATGTATATATACGTATATATATATGTATGTATATATATGTATAACCGTATGTATATATATATGTATATATATGTATGTATATATATGTATATATGTATGTATATATATGTATATATGTATGTATATATATGTATATATGTATGTAAATATATGTATATATGTATGTAAATATGTGTATATATGTATATATGTATGTGTATATATGTATATATGTATGTGTTTATATGTATATATGTATGTGTATAAATGTATATATGTATGTATATATGTGTATATATGTATATATATGTATGTATATATATGTGTGTATATATATGTGTGTATATATATGTATGTGTATATAATGTATGTATATATGTATATATATCTATATATATGTACGTATATATATGTATATATATATGCATGTATATATATATGTATGTATATATAATGTATGTATATTTGTATATATATGTATATATATGTATGTATATATGTATATATATATGTATATATGTATATATATGTATGTATATATGTATATACATATGTATGTATATAAATGTATGTATACATGTATATATATATGTATGCATATAAATGTATGTATACAAATGTATGTATATATGTATATATATGTATATATGTATATATATATGTATATATGTATGTATATATATATGTATATATGTATGTATGTATATGTATATATGTATGTATATATATGTATATATACGTATATATATGTATGCATATATATATGTATGCATGTATATATGTATGTATATATATATGTATATATATGTATATATGTATCTATATATATATATTTTTCTGTATGTATATAAATGTATACAAATATGTGTATATATATGTATGTATACATATATGTACACATATATGTATCTATACATATATGTATGTATATATATGTATACATATATGTATGAATATATATGTATACATATATGTATATATATATATGTATATATATGTATATATATGTATATATATGTATGTATACATATATGTATGTATACATATATGAATGTATATATATGTATATATATATATGTATACATATATGTATGTATATATATGTACATATATATGTATGTATATATATGTGTACATATATATGTATGTATATATATGACATATACATCTATGTATACATATATGTATGTATATATATACATATATATGTATGTAAATATATGTACATATATATGTATGTACATATATATATGTATATATATATGTATGTACATATATATGCGTATATATATCTATGTACATATATATATATGGATATATGTATGTACATATATATATATGTATGTACGTATATATATGTATATATATGTATGTACATATATATATGTATATATATGTATGTACATATATATATGTATATATGTATGTACATATATATATGCATATATGTATGTACATATATATATGTGTGTATATATATATATATGTATCTACATATATATATGTGTGTACATACATATATGTATATATCTATGTATATTTATATATCTTATATAGATGTATATATGTATATATATATGTAGTTATATATGTATATGTAAGTATATATCTGTATGTATATTTATGTGTATATATGTATGTACATATATGTATGTATATATATGTATATATGTATGCATATATATGTATCTATATATGTATGTACATATATGTATGTATATATATGTATATGTGTATGTATACATATGTATGTATATATGTATGTACATATATGTATGTATATATATGTATGTATATATGTATGTACATATATGTATGTATATATATGTATGTATATATGTATGTACATATACGTATGTATATATATTTATATATGTATGTATATATATATATGTATATATGTATGTATATATATATGTATATATGTATGTACGTATATATGTATATATGATTGTATATATATGTATGTATATATATATGTATATATATGTATGTATATATATATGTATATATATGTATGTATATATATGTATATATATGTATGTATATATATGTATGTATATATATATGTATATATATGTATGTATATATATGTATATATATGTATTATATATGTATGTATGTATATATATATGTGTATGTATATATATTTGTGTATATATACGCAGGTATATGCATATTTATGTATAAATATGTATATATATGTATATTTATTTATATATATGTATATATATGTATGCATATATATATGTATATATATGTATGCATATATATATGTATATATATGTATGCACATATATATGTATGTATGTATGCACATATATATGTATATATATATGTATGCACATATATATTTATATATGTATGTATATATATATTTGTATGCACGTATATATATATATGTATGCACGTATATATATATATTTGTATGCACATATATATGTATATTTGTATGAACATATATACGTATATATGTATGAACATATATACGTATATATGTATGCATATATATATGTATATATGTATGCATATATATATATATGTATATACATATGTATGCGCATATGTATATATGTATGCATATATATATATGTATATATGTATGCACATATATATGTATATATGTATGCACATATATATATATGTATATACATATGTATGCACATATGTATATATGTATGCATATATATGTATATATATGTGCATATATATATACAAGCATATATATATGTATGTATATATATATGTATATATATGTATGTATATGTATATATATGTATATATATGTATGTATATATATGAATATATATATATATGTTTGTGTATATATATGTATATATATGTAGTTGTATGTATATATATGAATATATATATGTACGTTTGTGTATATATATGTATATATTAGTATATATATGTGTATTTATGTATATATATGTATATATATTATATACAAATGTTTTTTTCTGTTTGTGTATGTATGTATATATATTATATATGTATATATATATATATTATTTATATATGTATATATATTATATATATGTATATATATTATATATATTATATATATATTATTTATATGTACATATATTATATATATATATATATATATATATATATATATATTTATTTATGTATATGCATGTTTATTTTATTTGTTCATTTTCTATTGTTATTATTAGTTTTGAAATTATTTTGTATCGCTATCCTGAAGTAAATTTTATCCTTTGAACACAGTTGTTCGCTATCTCTCTCCTATAGTTTAAAGATGTTGGGGTTCTTTTAAGTGTAGGATCGCAGATTTTTATGTATATATCTATATATGTGTATATATATAGTATATATATATGTATATGTATATGTCTGTGTGTGTAAGTATGTAGATGTATATGTATGGACATATATATCCACATATATATCACATATATCGGCAGATATAAGTACATATATATACATATGTCTGCCCATATATGTGATATATATGTATATATCTTTGTATGTATGTATATATAAATATATGCAAACATATATGTATTCGTAGATTTATATATATTTGTATGTATATATATATAAATACATATTTATACATACATATTTATGTCTATATGTTTATGCATATATAGATGTATATATATTTATAATTATATGTATACATATGTATATATATATTGGACGGACTACGTACATGGTGTCTACGAACTTGCTGGTTTTAACACTCGAATTTTTAATCGACTTTTATTCTTAATCGACTTTTATTTTAACTCATCACTGACTATATATATTTTAGTTTTCATTTTCAATCCTCATTTTCGCAATCCTGTATTTTTAACACCTGATGATGATTCATGGACGAATCGAAAGCGCTCGTAACAGCAACATGTATGGATCCTTTATTAATATTTTTGATTTTGAAACAAAAAAGACAATACGAAAAATTGAAAAATTAAAAAAAAGAATTATAAGAAAAAAAGTCTCCGTTGTATTTAATAATATTTGCTTGAATATGTATATATATATATATATATATATATATATATATATATATATATATATATATATATTTATAAACATGTATACATATATGCACATGTAGATAGATGTGTGAATGCATGTGGATATATACATTTGTGTATATATATATGTATATATAATTATAAATTTTTATGTATGTGTATAAGTATACATATATCTGCATATATGTGTACATAGGTATATATGCATATATATGTATGTATATACTTATGTCTATATACATGTATATTTGAGTATATGTATGAGTATATATGTGTCTATATATATGAGTATATATATGGGTATATGTTTGAGTATATATATATGTATGTGTATATATGTGTATGTATTATGTATATGTGCGTGTATATTATTGTATATATATGTGTGTGTATATATTCGTGTGTTTATAGTATTGTATATACGTTTGTGTTTATGTGTATACATATGTATAAATGCATATATATATATGTATAAATTTACATATATATATATATATATATATATGCGTATATATGGATATAGATATATGTCTGCATATATGAATATATATATATATATATATATATATTTAAATAAGGGAGTGGTCACCAACCATGTGTATTTTTAATATTATTTTATTATTCCGTGTCATGGTTTTTTATTGAGAATTATGTTTAGATCATTGTAATAATGTTTTTAATCATTGAAATCGTTTTTAAAGCGTTTCAGACGTTCTGTGAAGCGTACTCTTCAGAAATTATTTTCCAAATGTGTTGGAGATGTAAAAATAGAATTTTCATAGTTCATTTGAAATGTTTCCAAGAGGTGGAAACGTGTAAGTGTCTACTATTCATTGGAATGTTCAATTTTTATTACTGTTTTATTGGGCTGGGGTCACTCCTGTTTTGTGTTTCTCTCTCCCACTCTCTCTTTCTGCTTGTGTTTTTCTTTTCCTTTAGGGTAGGATCTTTGTGTGTGTGTGTGTGTGTGTGTGTGTGTGTGTGTGTGTGTGTGTGTGCGCGTGTGTGTGTGTGTTTTCTTTTATTGGTTTGAAGAATGTGTGTACTGTTTTATAGTATTATAAAGTTATTTGCTTCCCTAGGAAGGTAACTGTGATCCAAGATCGTTACTAATGTGTATGCGCGAGGAGGGGGGGGGGGCGGAGAACCAGCTTTTCTGAAATAAGGGTAGGGGTTCTTTCATTTTATTTTGATATTTATTTTTTGGATTCTTAGATTTTAGTATTGTGATTTTTCGTTTCAGTCTTAGACTGTTCGGGTATTCTTTATATTATGTTTGTTTAGATAGAGGGGTGTATTTAAAAATATGTATAGGGGATTTTTTAATGTTTCTATTTATTTGTCTCCTCATGTGGTTATGGCCAGACCCAGGATCGGTTCCTAGTGTGGGGAAGATCTCGTTCCCCAGAGGGGAGGGTCCAATTGGAGGGGTGTAGGTATGGGAGGGGGGATGATAGAAGAGATGGTAGCTGTCTCAGTCATGAGAGATTTCTCCTCCACTGACTGAAGGGGGAGCGAGGTATTGGAACAGATATTATACTATGGTTTTAGGTGTTTCCTAGTGTTGTTGGTTTCGAGGTTAAGTAGAGTTGGTATTGTTCAGTGTGTTGTATTAGAGATAGGGGTGTTATGTATGTGTGTGCTTGGTGCGCGGGCGCGCACGTGTGTTTTAATGTGTCGGTTCTGATTTATGTGTGGGTGTGTATATGTATAGTGATGTGCATGCGAGTGTTCTTTGCATTTCATATTTTTGTGTGTGATATTAGGCTCTGTTTAGTTCAGGAGTGAATCTTGTTATGAAGTTTTTTTCCTGTGTAAGTAAATAAAAATAATTGTCTGTTTGGATGATTGGCATTATTTTGAAGCTGTTTCCACGGCATGTGTGTACGTGCTTTGAAACATAGAGGTGTCTGCTATCTGCAATTTTGATGTTGCTCTTATGTAAGGCCACTCTATTGCTGAAATTTTTGGTGTCGCCTATGTAGGATTTGTTGTATGCTGTGCATCTTAGTGCATATGCTACATTTTTGGAGGTGCAATTTAGATCCTTTTTTATTTTGAATGTTTGTGTTGAGTTTTTGAATGTGTATGTGTTTCCTCTATTATTATGTCACATACTCCACATCGTGGCTTGTTGCCTTTTGTGACCCCTTTTGTAGTGTGTGGGACGAGTTTTGAGGAAGTTAGGATGTGTTTTAAGTTTTTGGGTTGGCGTTTGCTTTTTATTATTTTGTTGCTTTAAGTATGTTATTTAGTTTGTCGTTCTGATTGAGGAGGATAAGGTTTTTTGTTATCTGTGTAAATAGTTCTGGGTTGTTTGTGTTGTGTGTGGAGACGTATGCTAAAATTTGTTCTTTGTTGTGTTCTTTTGGGATTCTTAGTTGGTCTATTGAATTTTTTTCAGCCAGTTCAATGCCTTTCTGTATTAGTGGTAGTGGCTATCCTCTTTTCCACAGTGTTATTTGTAGTTCATTCAGTCTAGTCGAACGGAGGTGTCTGTCTGTTACTATGGTGCAGACTCTACATGCTAGGGAGTAGGGTATTGATTTTAAACAGTTTTTAGGATGGTGGCTTTTGAAGTGGAGGTATTGTTGAGTGTCTGTGGGTTTGTGGTAGATGTCTGTGATTATGTTGTTATGTTGTTGTTTTTGATTGTTACTAGGATGTCTAGGAAAGGTAGTTCTGTGTGACTTTGTTCTAGTGTGAAGTTTATTTTTGGGTGTAGATTTTGTAGCAAAGTGTGGAGTTCTCTGATATCTCCCCATGTAGTTCTCCAGAGGATAAAGCAGTCGTCTAGGTATCTTTTCCAAGATTTTATGAAGAGTATTTTTATATTGTGCCCGTACTTTTGCTATATCCTTTCATAAAGGGTCTCTTCTAGGAAGGCGATTGTAAGGGTGGCATATGTCGGTGCCATTTTAGTACCCATTGCTGTGTCTAGTATTTAGATGTAATTGTCATTATTGAATTGGAAGGAGTTGTTATTAAGGATTATGTCAATGCTATCAATCACGAATTGTTTATTGAATTTGGGGTGTAAAGTCTGTGTATGTTTGTCAATCCAATATGAGATAGCTTTTTATTTAAATATACATCTTTCTTTCGTTGGAATTTCTTAACCCATTTTAAATAAATGTATATGTATATATATGCATGTAGATATATATGTATCCATTTATGTATCTATATGTTTATATATATGTATGCATCCGTGTATATATATGTGTACATATATGTTGATATATGTATGTGTATATATATATATATATGTATGTGTATATATATATATATATATATATGTATATATATATATATATATATATATATATATATATATATTATATGTATATATATAAAATAAAAATTACAATTAAATTTATCAAAATGATCCAAGATAGTAAAACTAAAGTATATTATAAATATTAAAGTATTAATATTTATAAAGTTATCTCAACCAGATAAAAAGCTCGATAAAATCAAATAGGAGATAGAGCTTATAATAACAGTGAATAAAAGATGTTAAAACACCTTGAAAAAGAGTTAAAAACATAGGACTATCCACTTATTTAGTTTTTCCTTTTTAAATTAAATATGTTTTTAACTCTTTTTCAAAATGTTTTTTAACATGTTTTATGAACTATTTGCTCTTATTGGTTATATATATACATATATATATATATATATATATATATATATATATATATATATATATATATATATATGATAAGGGAGTGATAAGTAGTTAAATGGATCAATACTAATCTTATAAATACAAGACTGATAAATAAAAAAAATTAAAAAATGTATCCATTTTAAATGTGGAAGTTGATGAATCGCACAGGTAAGAAATTCATTTTTATAGTATGAAAAGGTTAGTAATTGCAATTAAGAATAGGAAATTGGATCAAATGTTTGTAACATGTCTTCTTCCTAAGATTAAGGGTGGTGGTGTTTGATCAACACTGCTGGGGAGCCATGATGTAATATACTGTTTTGTTTTTAAATCCCAGAAACAATGTTTCATGGTAAACAACTGATGATCCCTTGAAAAATAAATTATGGGTATTATAGTAAATTCGAGAGCGAGTTGATGCAGTGATTGCAGGTGATTAAATGAATTACTGACTAGATGGTTTTCTAACGAATGATAAAAATTTTTTTTTTTTTATATAGTTGTAAAGGTTAAAAACTTCAAAGACTATATATATATATATATATATATATATATATATATATATATATCTACAGATATATGTATTCATATGTGTATATATATATGCATGTAGATATATGATGAGAATAATGGAATAATATTCCGACAAAATAGAGAAATAAAAAGGAGCAAACCGAGTTGTGTTCATCAACGTTTCGTCTTTATTTTGATACTTTCTTCTTTTATTCAGAGGAAGTCTCAAAATGAACATCGATTGTATCGATTGGTTTCCTAAATATAAAACTAATGAAACTTGCTTTATTATTAAGAGTGCCCAGCCCAGCTAAGATCGGAGCTGTTATATAGTTTGTTTATCGTTCAAACATTATTAGTTATACGTGTACACACGTTTCAGTTTAGTCTTAATTCAGGGACATTACTTCATCAGACCCAAAAAGTATTGATATTGAAATGGGTGTCAACACTGCAGATATTGGTGATCAATCTACAGTTTGGGGAAAATTGGTGCATATATTTGTTTTATGTGAGCAGTAGGGGTTTATCCGACGTGTAGTGGGGGGAAAGGGGTGCTGTTTCCTGCGTTTTAGCGGTTATTAGTAGAGAAGTAATAAGTTTTTTGTTTTTTCTTGAATGGCGGTTATCTATTGTCCTTGATATTAAATTTCTTATATCCTTAGGCTTTTGTTGTGGTTTCATATTTTTTATTGGTAGTGAGTTTCATTTCCTTTTGACAAGTGTTATTTTTATTTATTAGTTTTATTTATTTAATTATTTATTTATCTCTTTTTTTTACCCCTCGCTTTTTTATCTCTCATTTTTTTAAATTTTTTATTCGTTTTTTAGTTGTTTACTTTTCAGAATAGAGGCGAGAGGGGAGGGAAGTGCCGTTTCATATGGTTAAGCCTGTCAACGGCTTTACTGTATGGAATGGCACTTCCCTCCTTCTTACCCCTAATATATATATATATATATATATATATATATATATATATATATATATATATATATATATATATATATATATATAAACGTAAAGTAAGCGAAAACTGAGCATGTTCATACATGCTAACCAACTTTTGTATGTACTAACTTTACTAATAGCTAATTTACACACTCTTTAGATCATAGATCGGATTTCCCCAGGGGCGATAATTCCTGTGACACTAGAAGTTATCTCCCTTTTATTGCTTTGGCACACAACATATATCAAATTCATTACCTTACTAATAAGTTTAAACTTGTATATTTGATGATTTTAAACATTTATCAAATCATATTCCAAATAACAAGTATACAGCTGTCTCAAATCAAAGTTTATTCTAAGTCGTATAATTAATCAAAGCATTTTCAAGCACAGAATTATTATTAAAGCAACATTTTCATAATTGCCCATAAAATAACACAATCACCAACAATGTCCAGAAAATGTCACATGTTCTATTAAACGTTTTAAAATACAGAAATCTTAATGTAAACTAAAATTTTATTTTATGGGGAAATAATTCTAGCCTCCTTTTTCACGGGAGGTATATGCAAATTAAAAAATATATGTGTAGAAACCTTTATTTTTAACTAAACTTTTATATGTGAGTTACATTCATAAATCATGCAAAATACTCAACAAAGGTATGTATCTACACTCACATACACACATGTATGTATTAAAAATAATATTTTGACGTATTATTTAGAAAAGTTGTCGGGTGGCAACAGCGATTAGGATTATATAACTTTAATTCTTCTCTTGGATTTGTTTTGAGAGAAAAAAAGAAAACTTTACAGTCATTACAAATGCCCGTAAATTATTTCATATTTTTCTTAAGCATTTTTATTTTCATCATTGTTTGTTTTTATTTTATTTCTCCCCACCCCCAAGATTTTTATAATTTTTCATTCACTAAGGTCTCAGTAATATGCGCCCCCCTGAACGAGTTAAACGCGAATGATAAGTGGCTTCAAACCTATTTATATTAACGAGGTACTATAGACACAAAGTAGTGTTTCAAATGATGATAACGTCGTTAGACAAAGGGAGTTAACCTTGTCTTGGCTTATTTATTATGTATATTAGTTTCCCTCAGTTTTAAATGCATTGCATTTAGTTCTTTAGAAAACTCTTTTTTAAGGAAATCAAATTTAGAGATTCAGAGTTACCACTTTAAACAACCTAGTTTTAGAGAAACAATTTTAGTAAAACATCTTTAGGAGATACACGAGTGTGAGAGAGTGTGAGAAAGGTTATATAATAAACGCACAGAAAATGATGAGTATAAAGAGATGTTTTATATATATATATATATATATATATATATATATATATATATATATATATATATATATATATATATATATATACTGTATTAATCAAAAAAGATATTTTATCTATGTTTAAATGTGGAAGTTTACATAGATAGTAAAAACCGGAGTGGTTGTTAATAGTTTGAGAATCCTTGTGAAAAAAGGATTCGTTAGTTGAGATATTGAGAAAGCGTTAGTGGAATAATTAAATGCCGTAAGATAGAAAAGTCATAATAAAAACTACCGCTTTCTATAACAAAAGATGCAATTCATTGAAAATTATTTGTTAGAATTAAAATTTAGTTCGTAGAAACTAGAAAATAGTAGAAAGTTTAAAGCGAGAAAGGTTTCGAGTGTTAACCATAAAGGTGTTTTTACATTTGTTTTCATTCTGTATTACGTGCAACAGTGTGGGAAATTTAAGCTTTGTGTGTGCATCATATTTTTGTCAGAGTGTGTATGTGCATAACTTTCTGCATGAGTTGAGAATCAAATTTAGCTCTCCCGAGTCCAGTAGGGAGCCAGGGAAACTGAGTGTAATATAGAATTTTGGCTCAACTGGTTTCTTGATGAAAATCTGTCATATATGCATTTGAGGTGGATCACAGAAGTAAATTCAATAACTTCACAAATACATCTCCAATTGGCTCAAAATATTTTTTTTTATCAATTTTTGTTAATTCAGGCAGATGTGTGCGCGTAGCCATATGTGCACAAACGGTTTTGAGTGTTTTCATTTATTTTTTAAATGGAAATCGCTCAAAACAAGGCGTGAAACCATTTGATGAAAAAGTTTTTAAAAAAAAGTACTTCAAGATAAAAAACTTGCTAACAATTAATGTTAGATTAATTTCTAACCTAGAAAACAGCAATTTTTCTCTCTTTGTCAGAAACATCTTTCATGGAATGTGAAGACTAAAGGACAAAATAAGAGAAGCGAGAGTTCTGCCACTACAGTTCGATTCCAAAAGACACCATTTTTTTCTGTGATAAATTCCTCCTTTTTTTTTTTTTTACATTGTTATTATTTTTAACAATTCAATTCAATTTTTTTTTTGATTGGGATAGATTAATAAAGAAATTTCTCTCATCAAATATGAGTAAACGTTCGTATTGGTGATATAAACTATTTTAAAGGAAATGCAGTTGTGAAATTAGTCAAAAATAACTTATTTTGGTTTACCTATTTGTGACCTATTTACATAAAAAAAAAAATGAATATTTAATTTTTAATAGAAAATATAAACATAGACAAAAGGGACAAGATAAATATCATATGAAAGAACCCACTTTTAATTTTATTTATTTTAATCTCTTCGGGCCAGGTGTAGTACATTACTTCCTGAAATAATAAGATGTCTAGCTGCTTTTTACTTCACTCTCAACTAATATTTATAGCAACTTATCATGCTTATATTTTCTATTAAATATTAATAGTTTAACACACATATATTACATATTAATATTACTTTAATTAATTAATATTATTTATAATAATATCAAATAATAATTTTTTAACACAAATAGATCAAAATAAGTAAGAAAGAACATTCTTTTTTAATAATTTCTCAACTATATTCCCTTTTAAAATAATTTATGTTGCCAATAGTAACGTTTGACCAAATACGTTATACCTTCTTTTGAAAAAGACATCAAAATAATTCTTTTCTCCTTCAACCAACACACTTTATTTGGCTACAAACACCTTAACAGTTTTTATTTTTAGATGCATTCTCGTTTCTCCGCAAGAGTTTTCTCTGCAAGAGTCTCTGTCATACTTAAGTTCGAAATAACTTTTTTCATTAATAAATATGTTGACCCCCCCCCCCCACCAAAAAAAAAATATTAACTTCTCCCTACGAGCGGCAGTCTTTTCATTGCCATTATTTGAGAGAATGTTTTAAGCTTTTCCTCGGCTTACCTAGCCAGCAGAACATTTGATAAAATTCCCTGATGCCCCTAGTATATTCACAAGGACTTTTAACATTTGAAAATTGAGATAGATTATCCAGAAATTCTTCAATATGATCACAATACAAAATTGCCCCCCCCCCACCTCCGCCCAATACGAAATGATATATTTTGTGGTTTCTGACAAAATAGCATACCCTCTCATGAAATTAACATGTGCTATAAAAGACAAAACCCAAAATACAAAAAATAACATAAGGCATATGAAGAGATTTCTTTTTGTATTACAACTCAGACTTAGCATTAGTAATAAGATTAAGGAAGAGTATGTGCTTTTTTAAAATGACTTTTAACACTGATATCTTGACACGAATGCCAATATGGCATATTGTACCATTCAGTAATGTGTAACAATGTTGACACAAATGACACTCTTTTATATACTGCTAGAATAGTGTTCTACAGCATATAAATGGGTATCGACCTTGTTGATAGGTTAACTAGCGACAGGTTAGGGTCTTGGCACATGAATGGTGCAAGTCTTCCATTGTACTAATCGAATTATAGCTCTCCCAAGCTCACTAGGGAGTGAGGGATGCTGAGCATAATATATCCCTGTCCTGAATCTTGGCTCAACTGGTTTTTAGAGAGTTGAGTTAATGCTTTTTGGGCAATCCCTAATAAAATAAATATTTCAACACAAGCTACTGAATAAACGAACAAATGACTTCGTAAAACTTGCAAGGAAAAGGTTTATTGAAGCAAGGGCATGATGCCATTTAGATATAGCTAGGATATAACTCGTCTGCCTTTGCCCGGTAGTTAATCGCTAGTGGGAATTGCAGATACTGGTGTAGGCAGAGAGAGAGAGAGAGAGAGAGAGAGAGAGAGAGAGAGAGAGAGAGAGAGAGAGAGAGAGAGAGAGAGAGAGAGGAAACAGGTCCACTCTCTTTGACGTCTCGCTGGAAAAGGGGTAGAGTTTTTCTCGTCCGGGACGGAAGCAGTTATAGTTCCTTAAGGGGGTAAGGAAGATCCTTGCGCTATGCCTCTGATTGGTCAGTATGTGCCATATCGCACAGTCAGGGGAGGCATTGACGTACAAGAAAAGAGTTCTATTTGTTTCTGCTATAGGTTTCTTGATGAAAATCTATCCTTATATGTGTTCAAGGTAGATCACTGGACTAAAATCGATAACTTCACAGATACACCTCCAATTGGCTCAAAATATTTTTATCGGTTTTTGTTAATTCAGGCAGATGTATGTACAGAGCTGTACTGGCGTCAGATTAAAATCTTAGCACGCGAATGGTTCAGGCCTTCTGTTGCGCTTAGTGTTATAAAGTAAAAAATAACTTAAATTTACTTTACTAAGGTTAAAAAAAGTAAGAATAAGATGTAGTTTTATGAGTCTTCAGGCTTAAAAGGTAACTTTACAACAGATGGAAAAACACATGTGTGTATGCGTGCATGTGTGCATGCGTAGTGAAGGTTATGTTAGATTTTCCTTTGTTCATCATAAACATCAGTCCTGCCAAGAATCAACACATTTGGTGGGTTTGAAAATGAGAGGAGAATTTTTCTGATCACTGCTAGCATTTTAATTGTTGGTTTGGAAACGATTTTTAATTTTTATTTTTTTTATTTTACCTTTTTTTCTTTTTTTTGGGGGGTAAGAAAATATATAAATTTATTGTTTAATAATTATAGAAATTTGAAAAGAAAAATGTTTATTTTATTTTATTTTTATTGTTAAAGGAAAAGAATTTGTTTGCTGGTCTTTTAATTCATGAAATTAAATAAGTTTATCTTTTTAATTCAAAATGTAAGTTTAGTAAGCCAATTCAACGTAGATTTAAAAAACAAAAAACAAAAACAAACATTTGTTTATAAATCGAACTTTTCGATGTAATCTCGTCTTCGTCAGGATAGACAGTTTTTTTTTTCATCTTTTTTGTTTAATTTCTTGTTCATAGCATGTCTACATATAGACATTATTTTCACGCACACACACACACACACACACACACACACACACACACACACACACACACACACACACACACACTTATTGAGGTGGTCGTCAGATTGACTAAAGTTCAATGTGATAATTGCAATATTATGAAATAATCTGATGACAATACATCAACAGCCCACACAATAAGTCACGAACGAATAATAAAAAAAAAAAAAAAATGAAATCATAAAATATGCTGCTTGAAATCATTTCAAAAGAACTTGTATAAAACCATTACAGTTAATTTTTTTTTTTTTTTAGATCCTCCCCTCCCCCAAACGTGTTCGATTTTTTAAATGGCCAATGTAAATAAATTGTACTGAACAGGGAAATAAGTCTGCTTTTATTATGTTAGAAGGGAAATAACCTCTGAACCGTAGCATTTTTACAAGATAAGAAATAAAATAAAATAAAATAAAATAAATAAAAATAAATAAATTTTTTTTTGTTTTGTATTTTAGGAGGCGCCATTTATCGCCTACATTTTTTTTTTTCAATATTGCATTTTTGACATTTCAGTAAACATCTTTATAAATTTAGCAGAAAGATTTAAGACTTGTCAAGCCACTCAAAATAAAGATTATTCGATAACAATAAAGAATGGTAGTCTTGTTATTATAAATACTAGCTGTCCCTACTCGACATTGTCTGGGATTAAATAATGTATTTTGAGAGAGAGAGAGAGAGAGAGAGAGAGAGAGAGAGAGAGAGAGAGAGAGAGAGAGAGAGAGAGAGATATGTCCAGTCTGATTCATTATCATAAAGCTATATGCAGCACTGCAGCAGATTAATTATTTGATAAAGATAAGCCTTATTAAATGTAACCGTCTGTTGCTGTTTCTGTGGTTTTCTTTGTCATTATTGACAAATTAAAATAAATCCGAGTGCAATACAATTTTATTATACAGAAATGAAATAGAAAGACATTTTTGCTGTTTAAAACATATTCCACATTTCTATAAAGGAAACTGAAGAATCAAAATAAAATATTGAGTTTGTAGGCCGTAAGCTATCGATGACAATATATGTGAAATAGACAAGCTCTTCTTTATTATAAAAGAAAAAAACTACCTGGTTTAGGAGTTCTCTCCTTTTGACCAAAGACTAAACAGTTATCACAGTTTGATCCCAACTGAAGGTCGGTTCTATGTAAGGTTAATGTAAAATGATCTACCAGTCTTAAGCCAATTAAAAATTGTCCTTCTAAAAATTGAACAATAAATAAAACTTTCCTTTTGTAATCTGAAAAACTGCTACACTTACATCTAAGATGTAAACCATATGCAATCTGATATCTTATACTGTGTTTAATACAGGAAACTCCTCTAAAAATGTCATCCATGAAATCGTTTTATAAAATTCACGATTCTTTCTGCAATTCAATAACATTTGACACAAATAAACTTCAATGCACGAGTGGCT
The DNA here is from genome assembly GCF_053919585.1 of Euprymna scolopes. Classification (NCBI taxonomy): domain Eukaryota; kingdom Metazoa; phylum Mollusca; class Cephalopoda; order Sepiida; family Sepiolidae; genus Euprymna; species Euprymna scolopes. Next base: position 103,495,519 of record NC_136489.1, on the reverse strand, counting down.
TGTCCACCAAGTTTCAATTATAAATATCCAATAGTCTGTAGTTTATCGTGATATGGGGAACACTTTGGTGGTCGTCTCATTAGTATAAATTATGATTCTAAATAGGCTTCTCACTCATTGGACCATAAACCCTTTCCCTGATTTTTATCTTAAAGATAATGTCTATCAAAGGCTATTCTTGAGACAATTTTATGCATTATATCCAAATTGGCTTAAAATTGAATGGTGATTAAATAAAGACCGATGGATATACAAAACTGAAACTTAGTGAACAAGCCAGGCATAGATTGCAGTTTATTTGTACTAAATATGGTTTGATTTCAGAAACGATCGTGAATTTTATTATCGAATTTATAGATAGCACTTTTTTTTTTTTTTTTTGGAGGGATGGGTAATGGTCACCCTGTATAAGAATTCAATAATTTTTATTATAAAAAATACTTGTTTGAAGAAAGTCACTTTATTATCACTTTTTGACCACCATATTGAATGTTATATACTGTCTGTATCAATAAGCAAATCAAACATGAAATAATTTCGAAAAATTATTCAAACATTTAATACTGCTCAGGTAATAAAACTTTCTCTTTTAACAAAAACAAAATGAGGCATTTTGCAATGACATCAACATCTTCACTTTAAAAGTCAAACGCTTTTTTTCTTTTTTTTTTCTTCCATTATTAATTGAAAATATTTTTTAAAAAAGTTTTTTGTTGCAATCAACAATCATAGAAGTGAATTGGAATTTGTAGAATAAGGGACCGTGGAGAAAATTTTGAATCTGTTTTGAGCAGATTTTAGATAAAATTGTTGGCTTTAAATTTTGTTTTTAGTCTTGAAATAAAATTGTAATTTGCTTTTAGAATTGCTACTATGTTAACTGTAAGTAAAAGTTTTAATCACTGGCAGCCATGTTTTAATTGACACTTATTATCGTTAAATTATTTACTATTTATGACTCCATCTTTGTATTTGCATTTAATTCATTGCGTTCTGAAAATGCAAAAAAGAAAAAAGGTTAAAACATAATTCACACTCAATCAATTTTTTTTTTTTTTTAAATGTTGGTCATTTCACACTCTCCATTCTGGACAGTTTCTGTTCTTATTCAATCAGTAATTCTAACCCCTTCTCCTTCTCTTATTCTTTAACACGGCTGTTTTTCCTTCTATCAAGTTCTCTTTATATCTGATAACTCTCTTCCTTTATCTTTTCTTGACAGTGATAATCCTGCCTACTTTACTTCAAAAATATCTTATATAAAAGTGATTGAAATATTGATCTAAGTGTAGTATCTGTTCTGATGCTACACTTAGATAATATGTCCTTAGTCAATGTAGGGGAACCCCTAGTATAAGGCACTTTTTATTTTTGCCTACTTCCAGAGTTCCGCTTATTGGGGAGCTGATTCCCCCCCCCCATTAAAAGCGGCCTTGTGTCACATATTGCTCTCGTGGGCAAGCAATTAAATTACAATATCGTTTTTTGTTACTTGAATAAAGTTCTTTTAAAAGAGACTAAATACTAGTTAACCAAATGTTTTTTATTTTATTTTTATTTTTTATTAACGTAATTAGTCAATAATAATAATAATAATAATAATAATAATAATAATGCGTCAGTCTCAACTGATACCACACAAAATAGCTGCGAATGGTCAAGAAGGATGGAAAGACCAAGGAGGAAGAGCACTGACCAGATTTCCACTAGAACAGTGCAAAGAGTATTGTGATCTGTGGGCGGTGGTTAATTGCTACTCAAATCCCAGTGAAAATCAATAGTCGTTGCCAATAAAGAAATCAATGGTAAGTGGCTGTTGCGATAATGTAAAGTCATTTGCAAAAGTTATCGAAAGAGGTAGACAGTTACTGGAAATCTGGGGAGACTTGTTGTCACCCAGACTCCAGGGAACACCAATGATTATTATCAGTGAGTAATCTTTGATGATGACTTCTGTGAGAACTCCTAGTTAGTACAAATAATAATAATAACTCGGAATCTAACCCCTTACCTCCCAACACACACATATTGAGTGGGTGTGAAGGGTCCAGGAATAAAAGAACAAAGAAGAAAAGTACTACCCAAACCTTTACTGAAAGGTACTGAAAGTACTGTACTCCAAAGAAGGCATATTGCCACTCAAATTCCAGAGAAAGCTAATATCCTGTACCAGCGAGAAATCAACTATAAATGGCAGTTGTGATAATGCAAAATGATTTTCATTTACATTAGTCATTGAAGTAGATGGAGAGTGATGAAAATTTGGAGAGAGTTATTGTCACTCAGACTGCAGATAACGCTGCTTGTTATTACTAGTGAGTAATCACTGATAATGACCTGTATGAAATCTAATAATAATTATTATTGATGATGATGATGATGATGATATCAAGATACTGGGAACCACCACCGGTTGTTGTCAGTGAGCAGTCTCTGATGATGACCTGTGTGATACTCCTAGTGAGTATAAATAATAATAACTGTCAATTAAAACAGGACTACTAGTTGCTAAAAATTAAGACTTTGTAAAGTAAATTCTAATTTTATTTTAGTACTAGCATTTCAGCCCGGCGTTGTCCGGGTGTTTGGAGGTGTATGCTGAGCAAAAAAAAAAAAAAAGAGTAAATTTTTTTTTTTATTTGACCCCTATTATGACCCCTTAAAATTTATAGTTTCGGGCTCAAATCACTTTATTAAGTTAGATCCAGGTTCAAGGAACCTATATCTAAAATTTCAAGTGTCTAGACCCAAAATTGTCGGAGGAGTTTGGTAGAGTTCTTAAAGGTCAAATCGTTGAAATTGACCCCTTAACAGCCAAATTTCTGGCTGACACCCGTCACATCGATTTTCCCAAATCTCAGTACCCGGTATTTCAAATTTCGAGTCTATAGACTAAAAATTGACAGAGTTATTGCGTAGGGAAATGTACACAGACATACAGACACACAGACAGACAGACAGACAGACAGACAGACAGACATGTTCACTTTTATAGATATATAGATTAAAATCGGTATTTCTACAGAATTTGAACCAAACTGTTTTATTTAACACTAACCTGATGCTAGCCTAACCAGAAACTAATCCTAATCAAAGTTTTAGGTTTAGTTTGTCAAAAATCAGTTGGGTTCAATTCAAATTTTATAGAAGCACTCTATGATAACCAAGTAAAACATCTGATATATTTCAATGGTCCCTATTCTACAATTGAACCAAGTTCCATATTGCAAATAAAACTGCATCATGATAGAAATGCATTAGAATCTCTATTTTACAAAATTTATTTCTTTACATTTTGTAACATAATGACTTAGTTGCCATTTTATGCAATTTTGTACAAAAACCATTTCTGTTTTTAGTTTGAGTAAACAAAAATCCATGTGATTTTCCTGTTTTTTCCTGTACAACTTTTAAAAGATGAAATATTACATGTTTTAGATCCCCCCCCCAATGAAATTGACCATTTCAATTAGAGTAATTTGTATGAAAGACTGTGTTTTTTTAATTAAGTAACAACAACAACAACAATACTCCAGGTAACACCACAAGTTGTGCTCAAAGAGAAATCTTTGAAGATGGCTTGTGTGACTACTCCCAGTGAGTAAAAAAAAAAAAAAAATAAAAAAAATAATAATAATAATAATAATAATAAAATTAAACATTTTTCTCTCATTTTAATGTAGATATTTTTTCTTTTTTTATTGGTCATTTGAACTTTTGTGCTCGTCTGCCAATCATCTTGTTTTTGGGGTCACAAAGTGAAAAACTTTGAACTCTCAGGGATTTTTTTTCTGTTCTCTATTTCCCACTAATTGCTAATAGCATTCTTTTTGCCAGTTTCATAGGCATTCGCTTTTTAAAAATTTATTTTACAATTTTTCGTATTGTGAATATGCCATTATTTCTTCAAGCTAAAGATTTGTCTAAAAACATAAAAATGGTTGTAAGACAAAAAGTCCATCACAATCAAATTCTATATAATAATACGCTAAGGCAATTTCATGTCCATCAACTTGTACTTCTTTTTTAAAAGATGGAATTGTCCCCACCCCCGCACCTCCCAAAGTGGCACTTACACTAGGTGGGTTAAACCGGTTTTCCCAAAGTAATAAGTCTCATGGTAATATCAAATTTACAAGCAATCTCAATTCGCTTGTATATCTCTAACAGAGGAGATGACGACATTATGTTTTTGCAGTAATTGCAGCAAAGTGTTGAGATCTCCTACATACGGTGCCTGGTATTCTTACATGTTCACCCATCTAGTGTTGACCAGGCTCAACGTTGCTTACATTTGGTGATCTGATGAGAATCGGTGTGTCAACATGATTAAGTTGATTGCCAGAGACACAATGCAAAAGAAAAAAAAAAAAGTATTTTTTAAAAATTTCATCTGATGTCATTGTTGTGTTGAACGTTTTCTTGAATTTTGAGATAGGATTAAAGTGTAACTTCTATGCATTAATATTGTAGGATCTGTGTTCATGCCAGACGTGCATAGAATAGAAATATGCCATAAACTCCTACAAGGGCTACGGAGATAGAAACAATATTAACCAGAATTTTTAGATAACTATGTTTCATTTTTTTGTTTTTGTATTTCTGGAATCCTTTTGAGATGAGGTTTCATAATTTGTGCATTCATTCTTTTCACAGACTATTATCCTTCATCTTTGTAGTTGTTGTTTCACTATGTTTCGGCTAACTTATCCTCTGGTCTTCTTCAGGATGACGGGATAGGTTTCAGATTGTCTGAAGATAGCAGTTTCAATTCTACTCAAGCAGGCCAGAGGATTAGTCGACCAAAACGTGCTGAAAGAACAACTATGGAAGTTAGTAATTACTGAGGATAGTTACGAGACTCAGCATTCCTATCTTGTCGCGATTAATTACCCGAAGAAGACCAGAGGATGAGTTGGCCGAAACGTGGTGAAACAGCAACAACTATGAAGATGAGGGTAACAGTCCACAAAAATAATGAACAAAGTATGTTTCAGTTTGAACAAATGCAGTAGAGTAATGTCGTGAGGTCTGCATTAATGCTGATTGTAGAATAAGAATATTTTTAAGCACAGCAGCAATAGACAACAGATCAAGGATAAAAGTGTGAGATTTCCATGGGTTCCACTAATAATAAAATAAATAAAAATAAAACAATTATATTTTTATGTGTAAATATTTCACCATTAATAATTTTGCTAATGTTTTTTCCTTCTTCTGGACGAATATCTAATAACATTTTTAATGCAAAAAGTTGATGAGCGATGACTATTTGATGTAAAAAATAGTTATAGACATATAAAGTTATCTTACGAGAGTTTAAAAATTGGACCTGAATAGCATTTAAGCTAATGTATCAAACTTTGATTCTGAGTAGCCAATTTAATTCAGTTATTTTTGTACTATGTATATTGGCACTATAATAACATCCTTCATTATAGTTTATTTAAACAATTATGTACACCCACCTAGACAATTGGTCATATAGAAACATTTTTAGATTATGACTGGAGGGAATAACTCGTATTTAAATTGAATAATATAAAATAAGTTGTCTCCCTTACAAATACAAAATTTTATTACAAATACCATATTTAGATAAGGTAATCTTTAATTATAAACATTGTTGTCTTTATGAATATTCTGAATATTTCTTTACAAAACTCTCTCTACATTTTTCATAGATTACAAATTAAATAAAAAAATTGCCGTAATGAAAAAAGAAGTGGTAAACATGATAAAGTTTTATAAGTTTTTAGTAATCTATAAAAAATATTTTTAAAAATTGAAATGTAATTTAGAAGTTTTTAGTAATCTATAAAAAATATTAAAAAAAATTGAAATGTAATTTTTATTATGGTGAGCATTCTGTCGGTTTTTCAACTTTTTTGGTGGGATTTGGTCTGATGGACTTCTGAGCGGTCACTATAAAACTAATTAACCTAGAAAGTACAAATTTGGAAAAGTTTAATGATATCTGTATTAAAATAAAATAAATTTGGAAGAATGAGCCTAGCTTCTGGACTGATTTGATTCTGTTGTATACATTGGTTGCTATAATTCTGTCTAGTATCAGGTACTAGTAGGCACTACTTAAAGGTTGCAATGTCCAACTGAATTTGCACTTGGTACATTTAGGTCGTCAGTCCATCATTTTTCACTTCAACAGCCACTTTCCACAAATAATTTGTCCCCTTCAATAGATTTTTGTTAGAATCATTTCTTTTTTCAAACAAATAATAATGAATCTTGATTGCCATTTATTATTATTTTTTGTATCTGAGTTTTAGAAATAAATTCACCTTTAATTAATATATTTATCAAAATTAGCCAACAGCTAAACACGTCTGTTATTCCAAATATATTTTACAAAACTATACTTTAAGTCAATCCAAGGGACATAATTTTAATTTTATTGTATCATATTTTAGTATGATACAATAATACAATTGAAAATAATCGAAATGAATGAAAAAAAAGGTAAAAATTTTGCAAAACAAGCCATGAACATTGCAAAGCAGTTTTCACACATTACATACAACATTTACAGTATGAAAGGTGGCAAAATATAACGTAATTTAAATTTTTTTCTAGCATTTATTTTATTAAATTAAAATTCAATATGGCGGGTTTTCTTTCAAATCTTTGTAGGTGTAATGTAAGATTACATAAGAACAGATAATACTAATAATTTTCAGTTTAGAAATTGTATATCTAATATATAAAAACCTATATGTCTGTCTGTCTGTCTCCATATTTTCAAACTCTATCTCCTTTGAAACTAAAAGTCACAGAGCGGTGTTGGGGGCCTCAAATGATTGGATTTTTTACAGACCGTTCTTTTAATATAATATAAACACCCACATCACAGTCGCGGAAATCATACTAGAGCACAGCAGTCAGAGAAACAATGTTGGTGCAAGTATATCACTCTGCTTCATTCCATTATCAATGGGAAATTCTTCTGATAGCTGACCATTAAAGTTGGCGTGTGTGTGTGTGTATATATATATATATACACATACATATTTATACATTTACATACATATATATATATACGTATACATACACACACACACATATATACACATACATACATATATACGTACACACACACACACACACACACACACACACACACACACACACACACACACACACATATATATATAGTATTTTATCTATAAAACAGTCCATTAGAAATTCCACATGATATGCAGCTCTTCATAACATTTCTTAAATTATGCATGTAGATGTTTGGATAACACATATACATGGACATAGATTGAACGTTTAAAGCCAGTTAAATCAAGAAATTTTGTGACAGTTTATGTCCATTGGAATCTTCTTATAAAGACAGTTTGAATCAGTGGTTTATTGCTAGCAAATCAAGCACTTCACAAATACTAGAAGACAGTTTTCATTTTTGGTGTGATGCTATGCTCAAAAAAGTGCAAACATCATGTGTTTTTTGGATAAAAAGTGTTTGGAAGAAGATAGATTCAGGCATTATTAAAAATTCTATATTGTTATATGAGTACATTGTTTATGGGTTCACACTTGCCTTGCATCAACCTGTGTGTGTGTGTGTGTGTGTGTGTGTGTGTGTGTGTGTGTGTATATATATATATATATATATATATATATATATATATATTTATATATATTGGGCACTCTCTTCAAGTGTTTTACTAATTACCAGTTTTACCAACCATATATATATATATATATATATATATATATATATATATATATATATATATATATATATAATGACTAAACTAGAAGTAACCGCAATTATCTGCCCCTATGTAATTTTGTTGAAATTATAGATCAAGTCAAGTCGCCATGTTGAATTTTAATTTTGATATTTCTGTAAATACGACAAATGTTTAATATTTGTTTAGCATGCTTTTGATTGAAAAAGAAAGATGATGTAAATCATGATTTTCATAGATGATAAGTTTTTTGGGAAAAATGCTGAAACTCATTTCTTGATAAACAATTCAAAGTAGCAAAAAAAAAAAAAAAAAAAAAAGACAAAAAAATTAAAGTCAATTAAAATTCCCAGAGGATTAATATAAGCAATGAAAATAAGTTTTTGTTTTGTTAAATTCTATTTGTGTTGTGTATTATTTTTTTTTTCTTCCTGGAGATAATTTTTCATTTGAACAATGAAATGACTATCTGGCTCAATAAAAATAAAACCTCTATTTTTACAATCCAGCAACCCTCCCCCAACTTTTTATTTTTTTTTTAAACATTCTCCCAAATTTGTCTCAAATAAAAATCCAATTCTGACATCATTCTGTTACATCTTTTCAAGAATTATCATTGTTATCGCCTTCGTTCGTTGGCAAACGTGCAGAACGCTTAACCCTCCACTCTCTAAAATTTACATGACTGAATTTTTTCTCTTTAAATTCTTTGGATTAAGCACCAAAATTTCAGACTCTAAAAAAGGAAAAAAGTAATGTGTTTAATTTTTCACAGGATATTTAGTTTGTTATGTAGGTATTATGCAAATTGCCCCCCACCTATTTTTAACCGATCTTTAGCAAAAAAGAAAATAAATCCTGTTTACCATTTTAAGTAAGGGTAATAGAATCAATTAAAAAAAAATCTTTGTTATGATAACAAAATTCGAAAATCGAAATATTGAATTTCAAGTAAAGCCAATGGTATCTACTTAATTACCATGTTGCAATAATGAACATATCCAAAAATGATGAAAAACTATATGTTAGAAAAATAATTATTAATGAAAATAGTTTTCAAAGACAATTAGCGAAAATTCACTATTGCAAAGAAAGAAACTGGAGAGTTCGAATTGTAACAAAAGGGAGATAATTATTTTTTGAAAACTGAAAACCTTTGGCCAATTTAACAAAACTTAATTTTTGCTAATTGTTTCCGGAAACTGTTTTCATTAATCATTAATTTTCTACGTAATCGTTTTTCGTAATTTTTGGATATGTTCATTATTGTGACATGAAAATTAAATAGATACCAGTTGGTTTTAATTGAAATTCAATGTTTAGATTTTTAAATTTCACAATTATAATGAAGAAGAACAACATAAAAAATATTGATTTCATAAAATATTTAAAAATAAATACAGTTGGGAAATTAACCCAAAACGATTTATTCTGATTTACTTTTGATTTGTTTTTAATATTTAATGGAAAACATAAGCATGTGAAGTTACTGTTAATTTTGGCTTTTAGTATTTGTATTAATTGTCGACCAAATATTTTCTTCCAGAAATAGAATTACAATGATGACTAAATATTAAATGGTAACATTAATGGTAACTCTACATGCTTATATTTTTCTATTAAATATTAATTGTTTATATTGTCAATAGTAACGTTATTCAAAAAGGATTTGTTGTTCATTCAAGATAATAACGTTTGGAAGAAATTCTTGGTAAATAGCAATTCCAAGGGGAGGAGATTTATCATGCGTTAAATCTACATAAACTGAATCAACCCTGCTGAAAACTGAACAATTAATTTAAAACAACAACAACAACAACAACAACAACAACAAAACAAAACAATTTTCATTCAAAAATTTGTTGCTTAATCGATAGTATTTAAAAAAAAAAGAATATTTGTAATGAACGGATATCAAGAGTATTTCAGAATTCTGACAGAAAATCCTGAGGAAAGGTCAGAAATGGGCGAGGCAGTTTACCATATCAAAGACACCTTTTTCTTTTTGGAGGAATTTTTTTTTTTTTAACTTTATTATATTATTTTTGAAGGAACTAAAAATTTTTAAAACTCTTACTCAACTCTTTGCATGCTTAGCTTTGTTTGCCTTTTTATTTATTTATTTTTGTGACTTTCAAATTGTAAACTATGTCAGCCATTTCTGAGACCGACTTGAAATTCTCCATCAAAGTACTGAAATCCTCTGTATTTTCGTTCATTACAAATAACCGAATTGAGAAAAAAAATTGGTCATAAAAATTTTAGTTCCCCATTTTTTTATATTTCACACAATTCTTTTGGAGCAGATCATCTGTGCTTTTTTGCTTTTTGTCAATTCAACTGTGATTTCAAAACTTTGATTAAATATCATTAGTTGCTTCCCTTGTTATCACCTCTTCTTGTTTTTCCTCAGTTCAAAAGCCTCTCTTTTACTTTAGTATGTTTTTTAAGTGATATAACACAAAATAATGTGTCAAACGTGTAGTTCCTAGTTTAGAGCCATAAATACGAGGCAGTCTCTTTTCTAAATCTCTGTAAATTTTAGCATTTTTTATAGTATTGTTAACAGAGTAGAAATAAAAACCAAACAAAATTTACAAGAAATAACTTTTATCAAACGATACAACCATGTATAATTTTTAAGTAGTAAAACTTGTTTATTATCTCTGAATTTGTTATCGTCATTTTTTGTTTCGATATGGTCGCTCCGCTCATATCATGCTTAAAAGAAGAAGATTGCTATTATTACTAATACTACTAGCACTTCTTTTTATTTATTTTAATTAAAAACCAACAATAATTCTTAGTCAGGGGAGGGGAGTGCCAGTCAATCTTAAAGATAGTGGTAAGATAAGTCATTTTTTTAAAAACTTAAAAAAAAAAATGAAACACCAACATGAACACATGGACGGCCATTTTGGATATTTTACTGTCTCTAAAAGAGGGTATATCGACGGAATGTTTTATTAAAATTAAAAAAAAAAAACGACACCTTTAAAATAATTTCAGAAGCTTAAAATTATGTAAGTCGGTAAAAAAAGGAAATTTTATTACGTTTGATAACAGTTCTTTTTTTTCTTTTTTTTTTTGGTTCTTCCCTCTAATTTCTTCTCTGTTGTTAACCGTACTCACATGCTAACCAAATTTTATTTTAAAGTTAAATAAAATCATATTAAGTAGATTATCTGCTTTTTTAGATAGTCTTAAATCCTGCCCCTCTCACTCTCTCTTTCAATAGTATCGTATACTACCACCCCCACTCCAAAAACAAAAACAAAAACAAAACAAAAAAAAAACCATGATGTAGAAATGTTTTAGCAGAATCGGACAATAAACAGAAAAATATACAATATGATTTGCTAAATAGAAAACAACTTTTCTGATTATTATGGACAATTTTCAAATTATAGTTTTTCTGATAATTAATTTACTTAATGCATTGAAAGTTTGGAATAGAGGCTGCCTCATTTTTACACCACTAAACTAAGAAATTACAAAAAAAAAAATTATGTATTAAGTTGAGGTTCTTGCACAGTTTAGTCAAGACATTAAAAAAGTGAAAATATCGAAAAAAAAAAAAAAGAAAAAAAAGTTATATTGCATGTATCCGTTATGGAACAAAGTTCTCCGAAAAAAAAAAATTCCCTTAATTTCATCAAGTACTATTTTTTTTTTACAGCGAAAAAACAATTTGTTATGATACCAAGCAAAAGGTTCGATTTTTAGGAAGAAAAGCTAGAATTAAAGATGGGGAGGGAGTGTCGGCGCTTTACATGGAGTTATCTCCCCGTTGTGTTTATAAAATTCAAACAAAATTAAAAAAAAAAAACAAGATGTCTGCCTTCAACGTGCTCTCATAAAAACGTGTTTTTCCGTTGTAAAATAAAAACTACTCGATTGAATTAAATGAATTTTTTTTTGAAGTTCTTCAGTCGAAAACAGATACGTACAATGTAACCTTATTTCGATATTTGCATTTTTTAATGCCTTGACTAAACAGCACAAGTGCCTAAGTTGATTTTCCACTTGTTTATGGCAATGCATTTTATTATCTAAAAAAAAAATATACTTCAATAGGCAATTGATTGTCAATGCTTTTTTAGTGAAAAGTTCTGAATTTACAGCCATCTTATATTTTGCAGAATATGGGTTGTATCTACATCATAGAAAGGGAGAAGGATATTTAGTAAAAGGACATAATAACATTAGAATGAAATTATCTACCAAACACGCCTAGTTTTAACGTGCGGAAAAGACTGGTAAGATATTTTAAAACGTTAAAAGTACATACTAGTTAACACCCGAGAACTCATAAACTAAGCAAGATTGTGAAACCTGCTTAGTTTTAATATGTGTAAACAATTTAACATTTTTAAAATAAAAATTCTTTCAATGCGTTCCAACTGTGCGGATTCAGTAGGATATTCTATTCTAATGCACTTTGTAAGAATTTTTTTTATTTTTTCAAGTTCTCGAGTGTTAACTATTTTGTTCTTTTACCTTATATTTTAGACCAACTCATTTTCAAAAGTATAGATATAAAACGAAACTTAAAAATTGAATTCAATGATACAGTGAAGATACGGGCGGAAAATATCGTTTCTTATTTAAATAAGAAACGATATTTTCCGCCCGTATCTTCACTGTATCATTGAATTCAAAAACAAAAAAAACAAAAAACAAAAAAAAAACGGGTAATAAACAAACGTGAAAGAAATGATGATGAATCAGAATCATGCAATTAAAATATTAATTACTTCCCTTGAATATTCTGAACTGATATTATCTGTTTTAATTTTAAGGCTTTGGTCGTCCAAGAAATTAATGAATAAATGAGAAAGTCCCTTTTTTCCATGTATTATCTCCTCTATTTTTTATGGTAGTAGTGAAGGAGAGGATAGTGCACGATTTATTTCATTGTTATGGTGTCATTATCTCAATGAATACCTCTTCTATTGGGAGCCCATTGTGATATAAATTCGTTCACCATGATATTATCTTCCCAGACAAGCAAAAAAAACAAAACAAAAAAAAAAACAAACAAACAAAAAACAAAAAAACAAAACAAAACAAAAAAAGATAAATGAATATAAAAAAAAAATATTTAGTAGCTGTTGACATCCAAGCTTATGACGGTCTGATTATTTCCGTAAACGAGTTACAGAAAATTTCGGAAAACAACGATAACATGCAAATGTGACAAAATGCTAAAGACTGTTGCGGACCAGGATATAAAATACCCTAACTCGCTACAAGAAAAAATAATGAAACGAATTGAATGAAGGAAACAAAGAACTCAAATGCTGGAATAAAATAAACATGTCGTTTATTTTCTGTTGAGAAATGAAAGTCTTCGGTGTACACGTGTTCCTTCAGCCGTTGACGACTACGCACGTGGAAGGAAAGGGAATGCAATAGAGAAACGCGAAGTGGCAAGCCGGCCTGTAGAAAGAGAGGGTTAAGCTCAGTAGAGCGTTGTGCACATGTCTGTTTTGATGGACCAAAGGCGAAGGGGAGATAGAGTGACGTTAGAGCACGCGGTCAGTTTGTCGACTAAACAACTCGAAAGCTGGTCCGGACGAAAAAGGGAAGTTGACAGGTTTTGTTGACTTTTATACTGGGATCAGTGTTCTGACTGGGCATGTCTGGCTTTCACTTTAAAGGAAGTGACGTCACAGCTCGGGTGTGTGTGTGTGTGCACGTTAGCGTGTGTGTGTGTATGCGCATGAATGTGAGTGTGTGTATGAGGATGTGTATATGCATGCGTGTGTGTGTGCGTATGTGCGTGCGTACGTGTGGGTGCGTATATGTGAAGAAAAACGTGTTCGAACAAGATCGGCATTCTCGACCACCACGTAAACTTAGGGTTAGTTTCGGAGGTAAAGAAGGACATGTTTTCGTCCTCAACATCGTCAAAAATATTCCAGAGAATCGTTCACTGCTACACTGCTACACTGCTACAGTGGCCATAGATAACCAACAAGTATCAAAATCTAATTAATTCTTATAAATCGATATATAAAAAATATGCTTTCATTTATCTTCAGTCTGGGCGAGAACACCAGTTTTGGGATCGAAACTCTAAATTCGGATTAAAACCCTTAAAAAAGTGTAAGACAAAAAAACAAACAAAAAACAAACAAAGCAAATAAAAAACCAAAACAAAAAAACAACAACAAAAAAACAAAAAAAAACAATCACAATTAAAACTCAATAAAACACAAAATGTATCTTTTTTTTTGTTTTTTTTTTTAATTAAAATTTTTTTTTTTTTAACTTTCGGCCTTTTCATTTTCTCTCACCGTTTCTTACTTTTCGTTCATTTCCGTGACTCGTTCAATAAAACAATGGAACCGCCATGGGCCTAGGGAATGTTTCAGCTTTATTACAGATTTGGGTATTATTATACAAACACCGTGACAGGGTTAGGGTTAGGGTTAGGTTTAGGGTTAGGGTTAGGGTTAATTCGCTGTCACGGTGTTTGTATAGTTTTACCCAGATTTGTTATAAATTCATCAAGAAAGACAAGCAGAAAATAGTTTCTTCTAATAAAATATTAAATATAAAAGGTTTTCTTATTTTTAATGAAGAGCAAGATTACTGTAAGAACCAAAACTTTACAACATCAGTGTTATTTTTTTCAGGTCAGATTATGAAATGTGAATTTCTGTTGCATCGAATTTATAAATTTTGTCTTAACTAACCATAATTAAAAAGTGTTGTTTACTTAGTTTCAATGCATCCAAACATAAAATATCTTGACAACGACTTTTAAGGAGCAGATAAAAAAAAAAAAAAAAAAAAAAAAGGATCAGCGCAGATGTTAAAAGGGGAATAATTAACAATTTTTCCTCTATATAAATTATCTCCCTTAGATTATTTCTTGAAGAACCACGAAGAACTCCAGGATACTGAACCTAGTGGCGTATTACATGATTATAAGTAGCACACTTAACTTCAGTGATAATCAAAGAAAAAGTTTAAAAAGTAAATTTTGTGATAATCATGTAAAACAAAATTAAAAAAAAAAAAGAAGCTTATTTATTATCGACATGCACCAATATTTTAAGAATCTGACTAGGAAATATCAACTTATCTGTTTCCGATATGTTTTTATAAATTTTGTTGTGGGATTTCATAATTTCTATTGTCTTGCCAAGTTTTATTTTTCTTTGAAAAAAAAAAATTATTGAAAAATATGGGACTTTTCGTTTAAAACCATAACGATTCATGAACTAGAGAAAGCAAAATGCAAAACTCACTGGAAACAAATTTGTAAGCCAAATCGGTTGGACAAATATTGTGTCTGCCAGATTTTTTGCTTGCAAGAATTCGCAGGTTATTATTAAAAGAGAAACATTTAATTTTTAACAGGCTTTGTATAAGAAAATAGATAGTGTTTTAAGAGTAAAATTAGCACGAATTAATCTGATAAAAACAAGTGGACTATTTAATTAACAGAAACAAAAATGCCTTTAATGTGTACCAGCGCATGAATCATGCGCCGCATGATGACTCATGCGCTGGTACACAAAGGCATTTACGTAACACGCTCATGCGCCACATGAGCGTGTTACGTTATTATTTAAAATTGTCTTCATTTTAATAATATTCCTAGCCAGAGAATTATTTTCGAGCAGAAAGTGACGTTTTTATCTCTTCTCACAGCCCGAAGTTATAAAATATATATGGCGATTAAGCTACACTGAATATTCCGCATTTCATCCACTCTAGGACTCTTCAGGCTTATGTGCGAATTCTGTGGTTGTTTGTCGTTTTTATATGCGCATCTTCTATTGAGATTTTAGTTTGGAAAAACTAAAATCTCAATAGAAGATGCGCATATAAAAACGAGTGGATGAAACGCAAAATCTCAATAGAAGATGCGCATATAAAAACGACAAACAACCACAGAATTCGCACATAAGCCTGAAGAGTCCTAGAGTGGATGAAACGCGGAATATTCAGTGTAGCTTAATCGCCATATATATTTTATAACTTACTAACTAGCTTTACCTACGTATTGAGCACTTTTGAAGTAAATACTTAAAGTTTACGCATAAATCTATACTTTCGTATATTAATTTTATGTGAGTAAATTAAGTAGTTATATATATATATATATATGTGTGTATATATATAAGAGAGAGAGAGAGAGAGAGAGAGAGAGAGAGAGAGAGAGAGAGAGAGAGAGAGAGAGAGAGAGAGAGAGAATCAATATATGAAACAATTGTTAACAAAAATAATGTCAAGTTAACGTGATAAAAATTCACATTTCACTGTCTTACCAAATCTTGTTAGACAAATATTTGTTAAAATAATTTTTTGATGGTCTTTGCCTGCATTATTTTAGTTTAAAAATGCTAAGGTTTACTACCTTTTCAGAATAGTTTTATATCAAGTGGCGGAAAAAGTCTGTCTAATTTTTAAATCTTTTATTTCCAACTGAAAACGTTAACAATAAAACTGCATGGGTTAGTGTGTGCCAATGTGTAAATATTTTCATACAAATTGTGAACAATTCATGACAGTTTGTAAAAAAAAAAAAAAAAAAAAAATTCAGTTGGAAAGAAAAAATAATTATCAACATTTTTTCCCGTACTTAAGAAGTGGCACTTGAAACCTATGGCAATAACCGTAAACATTTATTTACACGTTTTAACGAACGTCTACAGCGCATGTTGATGAAAACAAAACAAAAAATCAAAACAAAACAAAGCGAAGAGACGCTATAATAATAAAACACTTACTTTAATGTTAGAATGTTGTTTTCTTTTTCACTTCTTGCGGAGCCAACTGTGAAGGACTTGTTGTTTCATTTAGCAAATAAAGCATAATGTTTCTTTGACAGTGGCAATTATTTTAATACAGACACGAACATGGCCAGTAGAAATTCCACAATTAATAAATAAGCAACAGAAGTTTTATTTCTACCATCCATTTTATCTCTATTTACATAAAGGTAGGTATGTGCATATATATATATATATATATATATATATATATATATATATATATGTACAAAATCCATTCCTAAACTAATTAACCAATCATTATGAAGTCTATCACCCAACTGCTAGGAGTAATGAATAGTAATATGGGCTATGTTTAGTTTAATTTAGTTTTATACGATTAGGGCTAAAAAGGGGATGGAGACTTTTCATGAAAATTTCAGACACTTTGTGAAATTTGAACAATAAGTATTTGACATCAATTAATAAATATTTCTTCAATTTCAGTTGCTTTGGAGTATTTTAAAATGAGCCGCATAATATGACCAGTCTTGCATTTGAAAATTCAAATATTTTAGATTTTCACTGAATTTGATTCATAGTCAGTAGACATTAATTACATAAGATTCCTTTTTAATATCTTTCCATGTTGGGTTGATAGTCAGTGAATGGGTGATTTTCTTTCCGCTTTGGTTAAAATGGATCGAGATCGAACGTCTCAAAAATGGCGTCGATCGGCTCTCCTTTTACGTGTAATATGTCTCTAGTGTAATCTGAATGACATTTTTTTTTTAAAATTAGTTTTGGCTGTTTATCAATATGTCCTGTACCTGTACCGATATCACGAATCGTTTATAATTCGATTTAAGGTCTACGTTTCTTTAGTAATATCAATTCATTAGTTTCTCAATGACATCTCAATTCTGCTCGCAAGTTCAGTTAATTTGGTAAAGGAACTAAAATGTTAGAAGTTGGTTTAGTCGATCCCTCTTCGTATTTATCAATCCTACTTGCTGCGCGGGTGGATATTTGTTTTTCTTTTTTCTTAAAGCTTCAACCTTTTTTGTTTGCGTTTAAACATAACTTCCTTTTTATGCAACTCTGTGAAGCTTTTTAATTGTTGCTGCACTATTTTTCGACGTATTTTCGTAATTATATGCGTTATTCTTTTTAATGTACTCATTGATTTGCTGCATACAATTCAAAAGTGTTTGATTGTTTTTCATAAACATCTTCATTTTGAAGTATGGTATATTCATTTTATAAGCAAGCTTGCCACAATTTTGACAAGTTTTATTCCAAAAAATTTTCCGCATTTGTTATATTGTTCCAGGAGTAATTTCTTTGTTTCTGCATAGTCGCTCGTTTTGAAAATACTAGGAGACAATTTTTTTTTCTCTTTTTTAGGGGAGCAATCATTTGCTTTATACTGAGAATGTGGTCGGAGATATTCTTTTTTCTCTTTTTCAGGGGAGTAATTCTTGGATGTATACTTTATTTTTCTGTCATATGCTACGCCCGACTCCTTTATCATTTTTTAGAAGCGCTTCTTACGCTTATAACCTTTTGGCAATCTTCCGCAAGTTTCTGTAGAACGAGATTGGGTTCGCTGTCGAGTTTCTCTAGTACTCTTCAACTAATCTCAGTATTTTTGCCGACACTAGCCCCTAAGCAAATATAAATCATTTAAAATCATCTGCTGGTAATTCAAATAGCCTGAAATCGTTATAGTGCTTATTTATGACTAACGCGAACGCTAAATAATTTTAACCGAATTAAAACATTTCCACTTTTTGTGGAACAATGACATATTGGGACTAAAATGTTCTGATAGTAAATTTACGGTTTCCGTGATCTCCAGATCCGTGTTTTTTTTTTTTTTTTTTTTTTTTTTTTTTTTAGGTAGGATGTACTCTACGAATCTACTGTGTTCTGCAGTTCATAGCTACCGTAAAAGCAGTCGAGCTTTATTTCGCATTAGAACAATATTTGCAATCGACGTTGAAAAGGTCTTCATACCTTCTAAAAAAGTGTCGAACGTTTGGTCTTGCATAGGAACATACATAAAGGTATCCATGATGTGCTATATCCTGTTTTACGAAAGTACTATGTTACTGTCAATATTTGGTTTATTAGTTAGGCTTTTGGGAAATAATTCTCGATTTATTTGCTGACGTTCTTCCGTTTTTTAATTGTTGTTGGATCTTGTTCGTTGTGAATGTTACTCCATTGTCCAATAGCTTCGGTATGCAATTATTGGTATCATTTTATCCGTTTCCTTTTGTGTTATAAACAGATTTTGTCGTTCGTGGACCTTCTCGGATTTGAATTCATTGTCGCAAGTTGTGAGTATCCCTTTTCTGAATTCGAGTTCCTCGTCGCCAAATTGTTGTAGCCCGGAAGGATCATTAAGGAAAACTGATTCAGACATGAATTAGAAAAAAGGTATTTGTATCGAGAAAAAAAAAACAATATATAGAGAACAAAAGTAGCATTTAACGCCAAAATGGCGCACTATTACGAACAAAATATTTAATACGATATTAAATATAATACCAAATGTGGCAAAAGGACTAAAAAAGGGGGATAGGGATTAACGTTGATCTATCTAACATTTATTTAACATAACTAGTCTTTTTCGCCACAATACTTAAATCACTCCATGGATAAACTACTTAAAACCCGAAATGACAAAATATACATGATGTGGGGAGTTGGAGAATGCATTTCTTTTATGCAATAAACGAAAGATATATTTACAATTGAAGAATTATTTGCTAGTATAAGTACCCCCACTAGAGAAGGTGGTAGATAAGTAGTTTTGTAAGTAGAAAAAGGATGCAAATCCTTCAAATTAACTTTATTCAAACACCGCGAAAATGGGCAAAGCAGGAAATCTGTTATCTAATTAGGGGTCGGGAATGGGGATTATCAAACAAAGACAAAGAACAGGACCCCCCCCCAAAAAAAAAACAAACGAGGTGGGTATGGACGAAAAGTAAAAGAAGGTCTAATGACGTCATGCATATATCATTTAAGTTAAAAATAAATGGGGGCCCTAAAATAGCTTACTCTAGCCTAACCGAGTTGTTCCGGCTAACCAAAATTCTGTACCTAAGGTATAATACGTCCAAATACCACTCAATATTAGCTTAACTTTCTCCCACCTTTTGTTGGAGTTTGCCGAAAAGAGTTTCACATTCTCGCATTTTCAGACGATATTTTAAAACTAGAACAATTCATTCAGTCGCGGCGACCAAAAAACTGTCCATTCAACAATTCTCACAAAAGACGGACGATAGCACAGTGGAAGAGAGTGTGATCGATATCTTCCTTCCAGTCTCTGCATCAAACTCGGTGTCTCTGCAAAGCGAGCTGTGTAAAGTATTTTGCCGACCTAGAGAGCATTTCTTATCATCACACAGGTGAGTAATGCCTCGTAATTATCGAAGTGCCTCATCCCAGGCGCCCCAGCTTTTTTTTGCGGTCTTCCTTCTAGAATTCCATCACAAGATGAATACATTCGGTTCAGGTAAGTTAGATTCTCAATTTTTGGCATACTCAGACTGACTCCAGACGCGTGTAAATAATAGATCTGCCGAACAATCGTGGCTTACTTTCTACGCTACAAAAACTTCAAACGTGCACGCATTATACATACTAGTGAGGTGTTCAGGAGTGGAAGCACTCATAGATGGTAAAGGATGAGAAGATAAATGTGTGAATTGCACACGTAAGCTCGACCCTTCAATGTAAGGTTTTTAAAAATACACAGATGGGCTGTGGCATGAACCACTTTCAATACTTCCAACCAATTTTTCTCCAACTGGAGATTAGGATGAAACTAGATGCCGAATACCTTGCAAGGCGTATCCGTTCAGTCAAAGAGTCTCTGAAGGGATACCCCCCCCTCCAGCCATAATTGCGTAAGCTCACGGATTTGTCGCAGTTGGTTTTGGCCCCTGTCACCTGTTCATACCGTCTTATTTCAATGTCGACGACCCTAGTCTCGGCACTGCTCGTTAAAAGCACGGTCATGTTGTTGGCATAGGCGGAGTACTTAATTGAGATGCAAGCACTGGGCAAAGTAGCCAGATTAACTCTAAGCCTGCGAATGAAAGGCTCCAATGCAGGCACGACAGGAAAACAAATGAACACATATATAAATAAATGGCATAAACACTAGAGGATGACCTCCAATCTGTAGTGGAATGGGGACAAAAATGGATGGTCACGTTCAATGCCGCCAAGACTAAACTAGTTTCCTTCAATAATTACAAGAAACCTTCTCTACCACCAATAGCAATGGCCAACGACTCTTTATTTATCTGAGAGTATATCTTTCAAACTCCTTGGCCTAACGTTCACAGGAAACATGAGTTGAAACAATTGCATTGAAAGCATTGCCAGGGCCGCTGCAAAGAAGGTAGGCTCTCTCTATCGTGCAAGAAAATTACTAACACTCGAAAGTATCCTGTACCTCTATAAGGACACCATTCGCCCATGTATGGAGTTGTTATATTTCCGTTAAAGTAAAAGTTTCTATGGCACGTGATTTTGCACACGTTCCTTTTCCTTTTTAAAAGGGCTGAGTTTTTTCTTTTTCAACATTTTGTTACTAACAGCTCTTGCGTTTACTGCTGCTACCTGCTCTTTACTATTTGCTCTTACGTTTATTATTGGCTGTGAAATTAGTTCGGTAAAGCCTAGTAAAGAGGTTTTGCTGTCTTCCGTTCTATGATAAAACACTACAACTTACCGAACTAATTTTTATTTTCCTCATGGAGAAGATAATTCGCCTGGATAAATTTGATGTTTCCTCGGCAGACCCTCAGGCCAGCAAGCTTTGGAAATTATGGTTCCGCAACTTTAATTACTACTTGTCAACTATTGCTTTGTTAAACTCTGATAAGCTAGAAGTTCTCTATTTAAACATCGGTCCCTCTGTTGCTGACGTTATCGAAGGTTGCTCTGGTTTTGAACATGCCGTGGAATTATTGAAAGGCGTTTACGACAAGTCTCCAAGCGTTATTCACGCTAGACATCTGCTTTCCACGCGTTTGAAACAAGAAAGCGAATCTGTCGACCAATACCTTCAGGCCTTGAATCGACTTGCCGCTGACTGTTGTTTTAAAGACATAACGGCCACCATTTACAGGGATGAATCTGTCTGTGATGCATTCATTCGTGGTCTCCGGTCCTCATTGATACATACTAGGCTCCTTGAAACAGACACTCTAACTCTCACAGAAGCTACTCAACGTGCTAGGGCTTTAGAACAAGCTCACTTTCGCGCGGAATCGTATGCCTTTCAGATTAGGACAGTCGCTGTTACTTTTACTACGGGAACTAAAAATGTGCTGGCCGATTTTGCCGAGGAGGCCACTTGTATTTCTAAAAATTTTGTTCCAACTGATTCTTGAATGGAGTTTGACTCTGTACAGTTCTCTGCTGCCGTTCCTGTTCGCAGCAAATGCTACAACTGTGGAGGGCGACGTCACCTTAAGGATGACTGCCGCCTTTGCCCTGCCCGCGATAAGGTATGTCGAAGCTGTGGTAAACTCGGGCATTTTTCTAAAGTTTGCCGTTCTACTCTAACTAGACATTCACGTTCTTCTTCTGCTATCATAGGGGCCCGTGCTAAAGGTGGTGATAGTTGCCCTCCTATCACCGAAACTGTGGAGTTAAAAGGAAAAAGGTTAACTGCCCTTATAGATACCGGCAGTTCTGATAATTTTATCAGTGCCCGCATTGTGAAAACAATGAGACTGCCCACTTTAAAACGGAACTCCGTAATTTCCATGACATCATCTGCTGTTTCCCTTAAACTGTTTGAATATTGCACCGAGAACATTTTCTTCAAGGGTTGTGAATATAAAGGGATTAACCTCACTGTGCTTCCTGACTCCTGTATGGACATTATACTCGGGGTGCCGTTTTTGAAACTACACCACGGCGTTACTATTTCTTTTGGTGAATCTCAGGATGCCTTAAAAATCTGCGCGCTAACCAAGATCAGTTGTGTCCCTGTAAAATTGTTCCGAAACCTGACTCCTGATTGCAGACCCATTGCTACAAAATCCCGAAACTACCGTGCGGAGGATGCTCGGTTTATTGAAAAGGAAATTCTTCAACTGCCTAAGGACGACGTCATTGAAACCAGCTATTCACCGTGGCATGCTCAAATTGTCGTAACTTCGTCGCCTAATAGAAAGAAACGATTAGTGGTTGATTTTTCCCAAACTATTAATCGTTCTACCCTACTTGACGTGTACCCATTGCCTCGGATTGAGGATCTCGTAAACCAAATTGCCCAGTATCATATTTTTAGTACGATTGATTTGTCTAAGGCTTACTACCAAATTGAAATTTGTCCCGAAGATCGGCCCTACACGGCTTTTCAAGCTGGAAATCGTTTGTATCAATTCAAACGAATACCCATGGGTGTCACTAATGGGGGTTCTGCCTTTCAACGATTTATGAATTCCTTTATTTCTGAAAATAAGTTATTTGGAACTTTTTCTTACATTGATATTACCATTTGCGATAAAACTCAAGAGGAGCATGACGCTAACTTGGAACGTTTCTTAAAGGCTGCCTCAACATACAACCTCGAAATAAACCGAGTAAAATCAAAGTTTTCGCTCCGCTCTATCAATTTGCTTGAATACCAAATCTGTGACGGAACTATCCAACCTGATCCTGAGCGGTTGAAACCCCTTTTGCAAATGCCTCCTCCTTCGGATTCAAATTCGTTAAAAAGGTGCCTTGGTATGTTTTCTTACTACGCGAATTGATACCTAAGTATTCACACAAAATTCGTCCCCTGGTTGAAAATAAATAATTTCCCATGCCGCCTATAGTTGTGAATTCTTTTGAGAAACTTAAGAAGGACGTTGCCGAATCATCTGTAAAGGTTATCGACGACGAACTACCAATTACTATCGAAACCGATGCCTCAGAAAAGGCTATCGGAGGCACCCTCTTACAGGCTGATAGGCCTGTAGCGTTCTTTTCCAGCTCACTAAACCCATCGGAAATACGACTACACATAGTTGAAAAAGAGGCTTACGCGATAGTTAAATGTGTCCTAAAATGGTGGGACCTCCTTGCTGGGAAGCACTTCACTATTTTAACAGACCAGCAAGCCGTATCTTTTATGTATAAGCCAGCTAACCGAGGAAAAATTAAAAACGATAAAATCATTCGGTGGAAAATGGAGCTTCTCCCGTTCTCGTACGATATAAAACACCGTCCCGGAAGTAATAACATCGTTGCCGATGCTTTATCGAGAGTGTGTAGTGCTGCTACTTCCTCCTTGGAGGAGCTAAGGGCCATACACAGTTCATTAATACACCCTGATGTACAGCGTTTTTGGCACTTTATACGATCACAAAATATGCCATACTCAATTGATGAAGTTCAGCGTGTGACATCCGAGTGTACAACGTGCGCAAAAATAAAGCCTCAGTTCTTCAGCCCTACTAACAATACACTGATCCACGCTACTGCTCCCTTCCAGCGCCTCTCCATAGACTTCAAGGGGCCTGTCCCGGCATCTTCGAAAGGATGTCGTTACCTGTTTACTATCGTGGATGAGTACAGTCGATTTCCCTTTGCGTTACCTTGCCGTGATTATTCTTCGCCGACCGCAATCAAATGCCTGGCGAATATTTTTTCTATTTTTGGACTCCCCGTTTTCATCCATTCTGATAGATGAACATCGTTCGTGTCGGAGGAGTTCAGAAATTTCCTGACGCGACTTGGGGTTCGGTGCAGTAACACTACTGCATACAACCCAAGAGGAAACAGTGCGAGCGCTATAATGGCGTTATTTGGCACTCAATATTATTGGCCCTGAAATCTAAAAAGCTACTCCTTAGTGCTTGGCAGGACGTTCTACCCGATGTTTTAAATTCTATTCGCTCCTTACTATGCACTAGTACGAATGCAACTCCCCACGAACGATTGTTCAAATTTGAAAGGTGCTCTTCTACTCGTACTGCTTTACCTGTTTGGCTCTGCGAACCTGGGGAGGTACTATTGAAACGGTTTGGCAACAGGAGCAAGTAACACCCGATCGTCGAGGTAGTGGAACCCCTCGAGGCCAACCCTACGCATGCGAGAATACGGCATAATGATGACCGGGAGGATTCAGTGGCGCTAAGACATTTGGCTCGTTTTCCGCGCTCTGATGGACCTCAGTGTCCTGCTGAGAATACTCGACCCGACCTTGCAAATGCAGACCTGGCCCATTTGATTGGAACAAATCTAGTTGACAATACATCTAATGCAGAAAATATAGAGAATTCTGGCAGTCCTTCGAATATTGAACTGCTTCCACGCCGGTCTAGCCGAATCCGTAAAGCAGTCCAGCGACTGGACTTATAAATAAAACACATCGCCACTTTCAAAGATAACTTTGTACTCTGAAAAAAAAAAAATCTACACCTTGCAATCTCTCTTACTAGTGGGGGGGGGGAGAGATTGTTATATTTCCGTTAAAGTAAAAGTTTCTATGGCACGTGATTTTGCACACGTTCCTTTTCCTTTTTAAAAGGGCTGAGTTTTTTTCTTCTTCAACATTTCGTTACTAACAGCTCTTGCGTTTACTGTTGCTACCTGCTCTTTACTATTTGCTCTTACGTTTATTATTTGCTCTTACGTTTATTATTGGCTGTGAAATTAGTTCGGTTAAGCCTAGTAAAGAGGTTTTGCTCTGTCTTCCGTTCTATGATAAAACACTACAGGAGTATTGCTGTCATATTTGGGCTGGTGC
Organism: Euprymna scolopes; assembly: GCF_053919585.1. Taxonomy (NCBI): domain Eukaryota; kingdom Metazoa; phylum Mollusca; class Cephalopoda; order Sepiida; family Sepiolidae; genus Euprymna; species Euprymna scolopes. The sequence goes on along the minus strand of NC_136489.1, from coordinate 103,470,290 downwards.
ATTTGCTACTAGTCTCTCGCTCCTAGACAAGATTTAAAGAGAGTCACCAATCTGATAGGCCCTGAACTAGCATCTAAGCTTCAGCCCCTATTCCATCGACGAAATGTTGCATCCCTCTGCCTGTTCTACAAGTATTTTAATAGAGAATGCTCTGACGAACTGCAAGCACTTGTGCTCCCACGACGTAAACACCCTCGACAAACCCGACAGACAGCTAAATCTCACCTCCAGACAGTAGAGATCCCTAGATATAAAAGATATTTCTACTCTAGTAGTTTCTTCCCCAGAACCGTTAGACTTTGGAATTCCATTCCAGGTCCCTGCTTCCCCAACTGTACTGACATGCAGAAGTTCAAGTGTAACGTGAACAGACATCTTGCTGCCCAAATCCCCACACAGTACCCCAGTAGATGTTATCCCTGATAGTAGCCCCCTACACTAAAGTGGCAATGTGCCTTGTTTGGGGTGAACATGTAATAAAAAAAAACATAAAAAATTGGTGATAATGAACTGAAATGTTTCGATCTCAAACTATTAACCTCTACTAACGCACTGGGTTTTGCGAATCCAGGAGCGAAATTGAAGACCAAATCCAGCCGAGAAAATAACAGCCTCTAGTTAACGATGACCGACCCTATGAAAAGCTTTGGACTGATCTGAATTGATCAGCGCAGCTTTATTGCCTACTTTTTCTATAATCAAACGTATCATGTATGTTATCCTAGATCGTTCGGTCCTTAACAGAACAAGTGAGTTCGGGACTTATAAGTCGACACAAGACAGGTTGCAGACAATTTTTAAGATCTTAACATAAATCTTTAATTCTGTATTTAACATTTTCAAGGGCCGGAAATTACCTATACCACTCGCGTCATTTTTATATTTGCGCAGCAATTTAATGATCCCCAGATAAAATACTTAGGTGTGTGCCCGTTTCTAAACCATGAGTTATACAATACAGCCAGCAAATGAATAAAAATGGGCAACAGCCTTAAATATAATTCGTATGATAGACCATTGATTCTGGGAGTTCTGTTCAACCTGACCCGTTTTAGGGCTTCCAGGACATCTTTCCTCTTTTACGCAATCTTTGCGCCCAGCAGCTTCGGTCACCTAAAGGCGAGAAAAGTCGGCTAAATAGGTAAAGAGATCTTGAAAATAAAATCCTATTGTTTATGATCACGGTACGGCTGTCCGGCAATGTTGCACTGGCGATGTCTCGATCAGTAGACCGTCAACGTTCCTCTGCACGAAGGAAGCACTCATATTTTTTGCCTCATTCGGCACTTTTTAATCTAAGATTCCCTGATACTCCCTGTTATCCAAGGAGTGCAGTTCATCCTTAACTATAGTAAAACTACTGCTATCCCCTCCCCCACAGCCCGATCTAATCTAGATTCTAGTGTCCCTTTCGCTGCCCTAGAATTAAAATTGAGTTGGCGACTATAATTGGCAACGAAGGACCTAATTACATTTTTAAAATGTCCCACTTATAATTACCAATTATAGCTCCCGTCAGCACCCCTTTATGGTTAGTAAAAGTTGTTTATAGAAGTCCTCCAAGTCAAATAATGACGTGTTGTACTTCCAGTACCTAGTTTTAACACTAAATTTATCAGAACCTAGACAAGCATGTGGCCCGAATAAATTATATTGTGAAAACTTGAACAATCTAAAATCCCTATGTTGACTCTCCTAATTAAGAACCAACCGATTTAACCAGAAAGTTGCACCGAATAGGAACCGCGTCCACCTGTTCAAGTCCATACTACGTCACAAGGTTTTCATTCCTCTAAGGAGATTCTTTGGACGAATTGCATGCTTTATCATATTCGTTGGGGCATATATTTGTGGGGGTAGTTGAATACCTCGCCTTCTTCTGATCACTGACTTTGGAACTCAGGTGTTCCCAAACTCTTTTCTTCTGGTTCGGTTGGAATCACTCTAGTGGAGCATGTCAAGGTAAGCTACTCCAACAGGCCGACCTACTATCGGCTACCACAATGGGTAGTTTCTCATCTCCAGATTCGAGATAATGAGGATTTTAGAAAAGGTTACATTGTTTAACAAAATTTCAAATGACTAGACGCCGTTGCACTTATCTACACGAACCTATTGGGGAGAAATGATTGATACCAAAAATAATTCTTTTTATTGATTTTGTTTGTTTGTTTTTGGTTAACACTTAATATTTTCCATATCTCGTATTAATGGTGAAATGATAAATATTTATTGATTTTAAACTAAAAGTAAAACTGAACTCCATATTTCGTGCCGAAGCAGATAAAAAGGTTAAACCACACGGCAACAGTCTCTCTCTCCTTCTCTCTCCCCCCTCTCTCTCTCTTGGTCAGGACTAAAACTCTAAGTCGCTCGGACCAATCCCCAAACTACTTTCGTGAAACGCAACAGAACCCATCTGGGCCTTTGGCTCTCGATTTGACTATACGAGGAGACAATAATCCAACATGGCTACCGCCGCAACCGGACCTTTAACACAGTACACAGATGAACTTTTTTTATCTTCCAACAGGACTGTTTCTAATCTGTTGCCTACGGAGATATACATAAGCTCTTTTCACGACTAAACCACTCCTTTTCTCCACTTCTATTAACAAAGATAATCAATAAAGTTATTATTAAATGTTAGAACGGGCTTTGTCTTTCCTATTCAACAAGTTTCTTTCATTAATCGTTGATGATCCTATTTTGGTCCACAGTTAAATACAGAATTGTGACAAAATAACCTCAGCAAGACAAAAAAAAAAAAAGAAACCTAAAAATTGAAATTCATTTTTTTAATTGAATGCTTTTTAAGAATGGACACATAACCGTAGGCGTTTATGAATTTTGGCAAAGCTTTACGGCTTTGTTTCGGCAGATAATAAATGCTGAAATAGTAAAACATTAAAAACCAAGATGTGTGCAATAGCGTTTACACATGACTTAAAGTAATGTAAATTCATCTATTCAGAAACAAATTCAATATAACTTATTTATAATAATACATGTAAACTCTACCATCTATATATTATTTATAGTTGTCTATTTTCTGTCTTCGTATGGTTTGTCACACAGAGTATCCAGCAAGAGAGGGAGGAGACACACAATAAAAGAAATGCCCACTGATAAAGAATGAAAGAGTAATCCACGTGTGTTGTTATATACATGAATGGGAAAGTGTTGTTTTATTATATTAAACTAGCTTACTCACGTGGCGTAGCCCAGGATTCATTAATGTCAATTTAATTTATCTTTGTTAATTTCAAAAAGCAATTCTGAATTCTGTGTGCGTCACAAAAAGATGAAGAAAATTTTTTTAAATATTAAGAAAACAGTGACGTGCAGAGAACTTTTTAAGGGCAGGTGCTCAAGTGAAAAAAAAAACATAATAAAAAATATAATAATGGTAAAAAAGGACACTTTTAAAACAAGAGTAAGAGAAGCTGGTGCTTAACCCCCCCTACTATCCCCTTCTGCACATCCCTGAAGGAAGATAACATTTTTTATCTTAAATAGTAAAATAGGAGTTATCTCGCTTACTGTTTGGATAAAATAGGAGTTATCTCGCTGATCCTGTTTGGATCATTATTTAAAATTATCTCCCTCGTAATAATTTTTCTTGTTGGAACGATTATTTCGGAAAGAAACTGGGAATAAATACACTTTTTGTAGTGCACAGAACATACTGTAATAATAAAAAAAATAAGAAATCACTAGTCAAAGTCAAATATCGATTTGTCAAATGCATTGCTAGTTAGGTCTAATATGTAAAATCCGACAAAAGTAAGAAGAAGAAGAAGAAGAAGAAGAAGAAGAAGAAAGTAACTAGAAGAAGACGTGTTACAAGACAGGTGAAATGAATTTCCGTACTGAACAGTTTGACACTACTTTTATATACTCTTTTAAAGACTAATATCAAGATATAATAGTACTAAACCGTATGTCTATAATAGTTATTCAAATTTAGATCAAAGTGATTTTAATTCTAGAAAATTTCTAACATTTAAGCCTTACGCTTAATGGTTTTTAAGAATAAATTAAAATTTAAGGAATCTGACTATGGATTAAATTCAATGAAAATCTAAAATATTTGAATTTTCATTTTTATTCTTGTTGACAATAATAACGAAATAGAGAAATTAAAGGATCATTTTCAAACAAACTCCATCCTAGCTTTCATTTATGAATTAAATTCAAACAATAGTATTCCATTTCCTTACGTTCTCATAGAGTCCAGCAAAGATGAATTCATTACTTCTCCGTATAAAACTATTGCAACCAATTCCTGTATGTTAAACTTCAAAAGTGAATGTCCCTACCGATACAAGACCGCAATTAAAAAAAAAAAACAACTTATAATTCGACCCAAGTTGATCTTCTCAAATAAAAAATATTATACAGCGAATTAAAGAATATCAAACAGGTCTTAACTAATAACCAATTCTCCAATTTCTTAGTAGATAAAAAAATTAAACTAAAAGTTAGAAACCTAGAACTAAAAATAACCAAGTTATCGCAACCAGTTACACCACAACTTTAAATCAGATGAAAAGGTACTAGGAAATATAATACATCGATATATATCCTCAGTCATTAATAATAAGATCAGATTTATTTTCTAATATAAGAAATTAACAACTGCTAACGTTATGAAAAAAAGAAAAACAGTTCTCGGACAACAAAATCAGTCGATGAAACCAATGTAGTCTACCAATTCAATTGACCTTTGGGAGAATGCATCTCCAACATCAATAGCTACATTAGACACACGACCAATACATTGTCCAGACGATTGACCCTACACCTTTCCGATACAAGCTCGATTTGAGAAAACCTAAAAGCAACATGGATGCGTACATTCCCAGTTTAGAAAGATCCTAGTTGAAAACACAGAAATCATCTACATGGATTCAAACGTTAAAAGATTAAAAATACTGGAGGCACTATATATAAGAACTAAACAGCCAAAAATTAACAATGTAAATTTTGAAAATAGTAGTAACATTTTGAAGTGCAGAGGGACATAACCATCGCGTATATATATATATATATATATATATATATATATATATATATATATATATATATATATATATTAAGTAATGTGATTTATAATTTAAAATTTAAAAATCAAATTTTAATTAAATTAAAAATCCGTTTCATAAGAAGGAACAACAAAAAAATCAATTATCTGTACGATCGTTTCGGAAAACAATGCTTTTTATTGTGGTATACATCAAGTTATGTAGAATAATTATATATAGTTTTTTGGTAAGCAAGGTCTCCTCATCAGCAAATTTTGGAGGGTTTTTATTGAACTTAAAAGACACCATAAATAAACCTAGCATTAAAAGTAAGGCAGATGAATCTGAAAAATTGAAATAAAAGGTCTGGATTTAAAATTTATAAGAAAATTAATATGGGTTAGAGATAGAAATAAGTAGAGAAAAATATATATTTTTGAATTTACATAATAAATTTGCTTTAAAAATATATAGAGATAGTTACCTTTTAATTTTTCTTTTTTTGAAATCAGGAATTGTGGTTAAAGTAGTCATTTAGATGTTTGCTATAGCTTTTTATCTTATTGAATGATGAATTTTAAAAAGGGGGACGCTCGTGCAATAAATTGTTTCCGTTAGCGTATTTTTGATTTAAAGACGCTACGGTTTATATATAGAGAGAATATTGTTATTACATGTTTTAAGGGGAGATAATTGTCATGTTTTCTTGACTTTATTTATTATTTATTTGACGGGTGTAAGGGAGGTAATTAGTCTAACTTAATTTATTAAAAAAAAATAGTAATAATTGTAATCTATTTTTACTAATAAGTAATTTTTAATGAGTTAAGGTGGTTTATATTTATTAAATTTAAACCAACGTTTATGACTACATGTCATAAGCTCCTGTCTTGAATTTAATAGTTTGGTTGTACTTTTTATATCTTCATATTTTAAAATTTTTAGGGTCTCTTTTGTACATAGTGCACAAAATTTATCTCCTGGTTTATATGATTTGCAAGTCTCAATTATTTGCCATTTTAAGTTGAAAGAAATATTGCTGTTTTTTAGTTGCCAAATATAGTTGGATAGAGTAGTTTGGTTTGACAGAGAGTTATTTTTAAAAGAATGTTTGTGCGTTGAAATTCTATGTTTTATTAGGCCAGATGTGGAACCAAAATATATTACCTCTTGCTTGTTGTGATTATTTTCCGTTAGGTCTATTGTTGGATTATTATATGGTGGGTTGATTAGTAATTGATCGGTAGATTGGTTTAAGTTGGTGTTATTATTTAATCTGGTAGTTGAGTTATGGCTGTTAATAGGTTCATGTAGATTTGGAGTTTTTGATACTGTGCAGCTATAGATAACATTTTTAATTTTACATGAGCCTTGTAGGGGACATTTATTTTTTCTTCTGCAGTTACAGTCCGATGTATTTTGTATAGTTGTATTTTGTAGTTTATTAATTTTCTTATTATTAGAGCTAATTATTTTCTGATGAAGGTTAGGCATAGTAGAGTAAGAGACTTTAATTGTGTTCTTATTGAAAATTTTATTATATCTATGGGGGGCTTTAAAGTCCTTATATAATATTTTAAAAGATTCTCTGGCTATGTTTGTTTCTAAACTGCATTGAAAATAAACCTATTAAGAGCGTAATAAGATATAATATGGCAATGTCTTCCCGTATACGAGTTAAGAAAAATAACCAAGAGACAAAAAAAGATAAAACCAAACCACAAATATTAGATAATAATACAAATAAACAGCAAACCAAAACCCGTAAACGTAAGAATAGACACAAGGAGATCCTATGGTTCAACCCCCATATTCCAAAAACCTAGAAACAAACATAGCCAGAGAAGTTTTTAAAATATTAGATAAGAACTTTAAAGCCCCCCATAGATATAATAAAATTTTCAATAAGAACACAATTAAAGTCTCTTACTCTACTAAAGCTATAGCAAACATCTAAATGACTACTTTAACCACAATTCCTGATTTCAAAAAAAGAAAAATTAAAAGGTAACTATCTCTATATATTTTTAAAGCAAATTTATTATGCAAATTCAAAAATATATATTTTTCTCTACTTATTTCTATCTCTAACCCATATTAATTTTCTTATAAATTTTAAATCCAGACCTTTTATTTCAATTTTTCAGATTCATCTGCCTTACTTTTAATGCTAGGTTTATTTATGGTGTCTTTTAAATTCAATAAAAACCCTCCAAAATTTGCTGATGAGGAGACCTTGCTTACCAAAAAACTATATATAATTATTCTACATAACTTGATGTATACCACAATAAAAAGCATTGTTTTCCGAAACGATCGTACAGATAATTGATTTTTTTGTTGTTCCTTCTTATGAAACGGATTTTTAATTCAATTAAAATTTGATTTTTAAATTTTAAATTATAAATCACATTACTTAATATTTAATTAGCTCTAGGACATTTAACTATCGAGCTTATTATATATCTAAATTACAACGAGCACTTCTATTTCCTGTATTTTAATTAAACTAGTAATTTCACTGTTACATTAAAATACACTCAGCTCTTTAGACTATTGTTCTAATCTCCTTTAAATTATATATATATATATATATATATATATATATATATATATATATATATATATATATATATATATATATATGTGCGTGTGTGTGTGTGTGTGTGTGTGCGTGTGCGCGTGTGTGTGCGTGCTTATATTTACAGATGTACACTCATGCTCATCAGCAAAAAAAAAAAAAAAGATGGAAGAAATCGATTTTTCAATATTTTTCTATGAAATTTTGTTAATTGTAACTGAAAATTTCTATTTTGCAGATCATCATTATTATTATAGCATATAATAGTAAGTGGAAAAATTAATCCTAAAAATGGAAAGACCGCATCTTGACGAGGATATAAAAAACTGAATTGCAGGATTAAGGCTGTCCAAAATGACTTACAAGCAGATATTTTGATATTTTAAGAAAAGAAAATGTGAAAACATCTCTGTCTGTAGTGAAGCGAATTGGTCGAAGGTTCAAAGCCGAACGCTTAGTAAAAGGGAAATCTGGATCTGGTCGCCCTAGAGGATCCACTTTGAAGGATGACCACAGGCTTAAATAAACTGTTTTGAAGGATTGAAAGAAAACTTATGTTGACCATAGCAAAGAATTCAAAACAGGGGCTGGAAATTCTCTTTTTATGTATACAATATCTAGACGAATGAAAGAAATGGGATTTTCTTCTAAAAGGTGTGCAAAGAAGCCATTTTTATCTAAGAAGAACATCAATGATAGAACGAGATTTTTCTCGTGTTGTGGCAAAAAAGATACAGACTGGTTCATGAATGTTTTCTGGTTAGATGTATCAAGATTTTGTCTTGCTAGTAATGCTTTCGATGCTCCCGAACGGTGCAATCGAAGAACTGGAGAAAGATTTTCGCCAAGTTGCATAAAAACGACAGTTAAATACGGGAATGGAGGGATAATGGCATGGGGAACTTTTACTGTAGCAGGAGTTGGGGAATATATTAGATGTGAGAAGTCACTCAATGCAAAGAAATACATTCGAATATTAGAAACAGGACTGTTACCAAGTATCCAGAAGTTAGGAATATCCCAGAACATTATTTTTTGACATGATAATGCTCCTGCACACACTGCTAAAGTCACGAGAAAATGTTTTTCTGATAATTCAATTAATGCGATATTTTGGCCTGGTCAAAGCCCCAATTTAAACTCAATCGAGAATATTTGGTCCATAATATCTCGTGCATTGGCTGGAAGAACATTTGAGAACAATGACAAACTGTGGGAAACTGTGCAAAGCGAATGGAATAGCATCTCTTCGCAGTGTTCCACTTTGGTTGAGAACATATCTAAAACGATTGATCTTTTAAAGAAATCAAAAGGGAATGCGATTCCATACTAAGCATTTATTAAAGTAAATGTCTTGTTCTGTGTTATTAGTCTCGTTTAAGTTTCCTTGTTCAATTGTTCATTGTTCAATATAGCTTTTAGTGCAATAAAATGTATAAAGTTTGTTTAGCCCATTTTTTTTTGCTCACGAGTGTATATCTATATATATATAATGTAATATAAAGCTATACATTATTAAAAAAGAGTAAAAAACCTCTAAATTCTATACCATTTTGTAAATCATACTTTAAAACCATTGTAATTTTATTTTAGCCACGTTCTTAACAGGTTAAAAACGTATATTTATATACTTTTTACACACGAGATGCTTCACTAATTCACGAAATTTAAATGTAGTTTTTACTAAAGCATATAAAAGCATCCAGATTTTAAACGAAAGAGTAATCAAAAACTGTTTGAAGATGAGTGGTGAAACTCAGTTGAAGGTACTTAAAAAAAAAAAAAAAACAGATGGGCGAAGACGACGATGGAACTTTCTTGCACCGATTCGATCGAGAAATAAGAACGACAATTCGAAAAATTGAAAACTTACAAAAAAAAAAAAAAAAAGAAAATTCATTAGGCAAAAATGCTCCGTATTGTTTAACAATACTTATCTTAATGAAAATATGCTACCTAAATATCCAATATATATATATATATATATATATATATATATATATATATATATATATATATATATATATATATATATATATATATATATATTAGTATTGGGGCGATTAATCGGAATCGGGAATTGAAAAAATCGACAAATTAGGGGATATCGGTATCGGAATCGGAAAAAACTGGTGCTTATTTTCCGATGCCAAAACGAATCTTTTCATTGTCGTTTTTTTCATTTGATTTTGTTTAAAGCAAAATCTTCCATTGCTGGTAATAATGATAAAATAATAAATATTTATTGATTTTAAAATACCAGTAAGGCTAAAATCTATAGATCATCCTCCACAAATGTATTTTGACGTTTAGGAAAATATCTGCATATTGAACATGTATGTTTTTTTTTTTTTTTTTTACAGAAATCGGAGAAAATAACAATTCTGTAGTTCAATATAAGTTAAAGTTCAGATATCTTTCCAAGAACCGCGATCAGAATCAGTAATTGTATCGGAATTGGGAATTTATTACGGAATCGGTAATTGTATATATATATATATATATATATATATATATATATATATATATATATATATATATATATATATATATACCTTTATGTAAATAGCGATAAAATGATAGAAATAAAACCTTTGTTGCTTATTTATTAACCGTGGAATTTCTACGGATCCCGTTCGTGTTTTATTTGTTAAGCATACAACGTCCTTCACAGTTGGCTCAGCAAAAAGTGAAAAGAAAAACAACAGTTTAGCATTAAAGTGTTTTATTATTCTAACGTCTTTTTTTTATTTCTGATTTTCATTAACATGCGATGTAGACGTTCGTTCGTTAAAACTTGTAAGTAAATGTTTACGATTATTGCCATAGGTTTTAAGTACGAAAAAATGATGATAATTATTTTTGGTATCCAACTGAAATAAATTTGTTTTCGACAAACTCTCATGAATCATTCATAATTTATAAGGAAATATTTTCACAGTGGCGCGCACACAAACTTATTTGTGCATGTATGAATATATACGTACATATATATATATAGAGAGAGATATGAAAATATTATTTGCGTTATTCTCATTATATATATATATATATATATGTATATATATGTATATATATATGTATATATATGTATATATATATATATATATATATATATATATATATATATATATATATATATATATATATATATATATCAATTTTCACCCCAAACAAGACACAGTGCCACTTTGAAGTAGGGAGCTACTATCGGAGACATAATTTGCAGGGGCATTATGAAAAGAGATGAGTAGCAAGATATTTGTTCCCATTACACTTGAACTTCTGCGTGTCAGTACAGTTGGGAAAGCAGAATCCCGCAAGGGAGTTCAAAAGTCTAGCAGTACTGGGGAAGAAACTATTGGAGTAAAAGGCTTTCTTACACCTAGGGATCTCTACTGTGAAGGGGTGGGACTTAGCTGCTAGTCGAATTTGTTGCGGGAGTACAAGTGCTTGTAGTGCGTAAGAGCATTCGCCATTAAAATACTTGTAAAACAAACAGAGGGATGCAACATTTCGTCGATGGGACAGAGGCTGAAGCCTAGATGACAGTTCAGGACCTATTAGGTTGGCGACTCTCTTTTGTACCCTATCCAGGAGTGAGAGACAGTAGATGCACCAGCCCAAATGTGACAACAGTACTCCATACATGGGCGAATGGTGGCCTTATAAAGGTACAGAATACTTTCAGGCGTAAGTAGTTTTCTAGCACGATAGAGAGAGCCCACCTTCTTTGCAGCAGCCTTAGCAATGCTCTCAAAGTATCTATTCCAGTTCATGTTCCCTGTAAACATTAGGCCGAAGAGTTTAAAGAAAGTACTTTCAGGTAATGTGTTCTTGGCCATTGCTACTGGTGGTAGAGAAGTTTTCTTGTAATTATTGAAGGAAACAAACTTAGTATTGACAGCATTGACTGTGACCATCGATTTTTGTCCCCATTCTACTACAGATTGGAGTTCATCCTCTTGTGTTTCTACCATTTTCTTAGGTATGTGTTCATTTGTTTTCCCCTCATGTCTGTTATAGAGAGTGGTGTCATATCAGAAACAATTTTATCAGGGAGGTCATTTATGAATATCAGGAATAATAAAGGTCCAAGGATAGACCCCTGAGGTACCCCCAAATTTGTATCGTATAGTTTAGATGTACGACCGGGAGGACAACTGGAATTTTTCTCTTACTTAAGAAGGATTTAATTACATTATGTATTCTTCCAGTGATACCATATGATCTAATTTTCCTTAGAAGACCATCGTGCCATACCTTGTCAAAAGCCTTAGATATATCGAGGGCTACCACTCTACCCTCCCCATGTTTTATCCAGTGGACGGTATATACATTCAGAGATTACAGTTAAGATATCTGCTGTGGAACGAGCTTGTCTAAATCCATAATATTGTCGGTCAGGAGTTTTGTAGCTGTGAGGTGTTGGACTAGGGCTTGATTAATTACGAACTCAAATATTTTGGCGAAAAGCGGGAGAAGGCTAATGGGGCGATAATTTAACGGGTCAGGTCTTTGAAGAAACGGTTTTCCAGCAGTCGGGAAAGCAAGATTCGTTAAGCCATTTATTGTAAAGTTTGGAGAAAACTGGAGCAACCTCAGCGGGATGAGATCGGGACCACTTGCTTTTGAGGTGTCTAGTTTTTTTATGGTACCATGTACCTTAGAAGGGATGATTTTCAAATCGTCTAGTGTGGCGTCTGTCCGCAAAGTAAAGTCGGAAGAGAGTGGTTTGCTGGGTCCATTCTCTCTCCCTATATATATATATATATATATATATATATATATATATATATATATATATATATATATATATATAGGGAGAGAGAGAAATATAAAGGAACAAACAGTTATGTGTCCATCAATGTTTCGTCTTCATTTGGAGACTTCCTCATTCATCCAGAGGAAAACTCGAAATAAACACGAAATGTTGATGAACACATCACTCGGTTTGTTCCTTTTTATTTCTCTATTTCATCTGAATACTATTTACATTATTCTCATTATATATATATATATATATATATATATATATATATATATATATATATATCTTCACAGGAAAACAAGGCATAATGATGCAGAAGTGCCCATTTCCTCTCCGTCTCTTTTTAAATTTTATTTTGAATATCCATTGGGCAGACACCCCCACCCCACTCCATTGCTATCGAGACATTCAGCAAAGAAATATCTACGCGTTAACCATAGAAGAAAGTGAGGCAATCCCCACCACATCCCCTCACCAAGTCATTCGTCAAAAACACGTGCCAAGGTCACGACGAAACCCTCCAGAACCCCACCTCCACTCCAAACGAAGCAGCGTGCGGAAAAAAGAGGAAGAAACCCCCTTTTTGACGGGAGTGGCGGGCGACGAAAAAGAAGCAGCAGGGTCAGTTTAAAAAAAAGGAGCTGATCACATCGCCGAACGAATGTCGATAATAAAAATGCGACAAATACCAGCCAATATGATTTGCTTCATAAATTGGAAGTTCACTCGACTTAATCCTCATTCCTGGAGCCGAAAAGGGAACACAGAAAAACTATGGAAACACCTTGGCTTAGAGATATCGGAATAGTGGAGAGGACGCGATGAACAGTAGCAACGCGATTTATGCGGTGAACTTGCGACTCTCTCAATTGAGTTTTATTCATGGAGTCGAAAAGAGAACTCATCAAAACTACGAAATTACCTTGGTTCGAGATATGGGAACGAGACATCCGAACGTCGGTTGGTGAGAAAACGAGCGAAAAAGAAAAACGAGGGAAGACAAGTGGACAAGCGAACTTTAAAGGATATCGACACGCGTCGGCGAGATGGGACTGCCTCACATTATAAGATTGAATTTTGTCAAATACCCAACCATCGGTTGAATGCACGTCCTCACAGTTAAGTATTGTTCAATACCCCTCCCCCATATTTCATAAGCGTCGACTTGCTGGAATGAACTGTTTTTTTTTTATTTTGAATAATTTCTATTGCCTCATATGACTCAACCATTTTTCCACACGAAAACAAAAAAGGACGAAAAGAAAAGGGAAGGAAAGAAAAGAGGCTATGTTTATCTGAACAATTTTCTTTATTGTTGCTCTCCTCTCCTTTTGACCCGTTGGACACTGTCTGCAGGTGTTCTTCCTATTATTTCCTTTTAACATTTTGTCTTGATTATTGAATTTTTAACACACAATAAATGACATGCGTATAATATATATACAACCGTGTTGTTCCGTTATTCATTGCCTCGTATTTCGTCAACCGTGAATCTCATAAGAACATTCCACGATGGAAGTACTATCCAGAATCTTGGTAAGTGCTACTTGGTTGTGATAATTTTACGGCCGGCACGTACATCATTTTTTTTATTTTACGACGCGTTTCGGGGACAAGTTCCCTTTTGTGATTCTTCAACCGGGGCGTATCGTCACACACACACACACACACACACACACACACACACACACACACACACACACACACACATGCACGCACACACACAATATTAATGGAAACAAAGGGATTCAGTGGTTACCTGATATACGCAATGGTAAACTTTAAATTAATATAAATAACAGTATTTATATATAGAAAATTTAATACCAACCGAATTAAAAAGCTCAATACGCAATAGAGAGTAGAGCTTATTATAAGAGAAAGAAAATTAAAATTGTAAATTCAACTTTACAATAAAAATTTATTGTTCGACTGATTCAGAAAACAATTTACAAAGTCCTTATTCCACGGAGTTTCAAAGAATGTTATCCTTGTTATTCTTCTCATCAGAGGACATAAAGCAAATTATATCTGTAGCAATGCTAGAATTTGCTAGTTAAGGCATTAAGTGAAACCGCAATTTATTGTAGTTATAAATTGCCAAATAAAAAAGTGAAAAATGTTGGATATGTAAAATATATATATATAAAAACAAACCGCGCATGATATTTCAACCTGTATGAAAATCCTCTCAAATTAATCCGAAATGCAAAATAGTTCTTTAGAGAGAATGGATTCCAAAATAAGTCCAGCGTGACAATGCATATAATCCGATTGGAAAGTCTTCTAAACAGCTGAAATAATGAAAATTGTTTTTTTCGGGCAGTGCAGTAGCCCAAAGAGAAGTCTGTCCCCAGTCAAATGGGACCTAATAGTAAAAAGAGAGAAAACCAGTATGAGATCCTTCATCCTCGACCTAATTAGAAAAAAAAATTCTAATTGAATGGGAATGAGAATAATAATAAGAATAGCATTCTTTGAAACTCCGCGGACTTTGTAAATTGTTTTTTGGAGTATTTAGTCGAACAATAAATTTTGATTGTAAAGTTCAACTTACAGTTTTAATTTTCTTATATATATATATATATATATATATATATATATATATATATATATATATATATATTTGTAGTCAACGACATACGGTCCTGTTTCGTTGTATCACAACACATCAGTGCTGCCAGACTAGCACCTCGCCCAAGCCGAGACTGGAACCTAGAAACATCGCATTGACAGTCAGTAGTTCTACCGATCGACCCACGAGAGCGGCGCCCGCAAATAATCTCGCCAAATGTCTATTTCAACAAACATCCGTCCACTATTTTTACAGTGCTCTAACCGCTTTGTTTATAAACAAAGAGCGAACGTCGCATTTTTCAGCCAATTAAGTAGCGGGTGAGATTACTTACGACAGTGCTCTACCCAAAGAGGGGGGGGCTTAAAATATTTTGGGACGATTAATCAGAACTGGAATCAGGAATCGAAAAAACTGGCTAACACAGTGTTATGCGGGCAGATTCCGATCCCCCAACAGCAATTCTTTCTCCCTTGTCAGAAACATCGGAATGTGAGGACAAAAGGACGAAATAAGGAGAGCTAGAGTTACGAGGTCGCCTATTTTTATCAATTACTTCTTTTAAAAGTGCGTACCCTTTTTCATGTTTCATGTCATCAGTTTGTGAACGCGTACTGTTCATAGTACACTATGTCCCGTTGTGAACCTTTTCAATTACTCTTGTTTTAATCATAATGTTGAAGAAACCACATCCGGGCCATCAATGTAAGATATAGGACACTATCAAATGAAAGAATTACAATGCCTATCTATGCAAACATGATTATTTATATTGATAACTTTTAAAGACAGTGAAACGTAAAGAAATGAGAGTTCAGATGGCCGAAACAACGTTCTTGAGTGAAAGTTGTTTTTCATATAAGGAGAAATCGAGCATACAAGTTTGTTTAGCAATGAGTATATGCTTTTATTATGTATAGTTATTTGTGTGTGTGTCTTTCGTTACGTCTAGCCGAACGTATCATGCGTACTCCGTCCATCTTGAAAAAAAAAGAAGAAAAAAGGGAAGAAAAAGACTTGGTGTTTTATATTACGCGCCAGATTGTAAGAGAGACTGTCTCTTGCGTTGTGATTGGTTAGAAAAAGAACTGCTGATTTCAGTTTTTGTCCAATCGAGATAATTAAAAACATTTGATGCTGCTGCTTCTGATACTGCTATCTCTTTAACCAGCATAATCAATTGTTTTTACTTATAACTGTAGGAGACCAATTATATTATAGAAAACACGTAACTGAGGTTAAACAGTTTTGAACTGTTCCTCTTGTGTTCGCTTTATTGAACAATTGTTGCATATAATCTAATCAAAGATTATCACTACAGTGGATAATTTTAAAGAATTTTGTGTTTCTAATGCTGTATTCATTCAAGTCCTTGTTGTTCGTTTGTAGGACTTTCACATCGATATCACTTTTTTTTTACATAGGCATCACCACTTGTTACATATAGGTGTTTCATTAAAAGAGTTTTATTAAAAGGGATGTTGATGTACTCAGAGAGAGAGAGAGAGAGAGAGAGAGAGAGAGAGAGAGAGAGAGAGAGAGAGAGATGTTGTTGTAGAATTAGAGAGATTCATGTTATTATTCTTATATATTAAGATGTTCATTCAGACATTGTGTAGACATGATGATGTTGAGACGTGTATGTAAAGACATTTTATAACACAAATATATAATACAATTCCACTTTACCTTTTTGTAAGAATCATAAGACAAGACGAGCTTTACAAAACACATGATGGTTTATTTCGCCACACGGCCGTGTTTCCATCACCAAGAATTCAAGGCTTCACATTTTTTTCTTGAAGTGACGTCTCGCTTCCTAGACGATTGACTCTCTCCGAGTTTCTTCACTGAGTGTCTAACTCCAAAGTTTTTTTCTCTATTCCTAGAACTTTCTATTTTCCGTGACGTCATACACATGTTAAAACATGTGCCTTCTTTCACGTGTTCTGGACATACGTGTCCAAAACTTTTCCTATTTCTACAAAAGGAATTTTACCTATATTTAATATGTTAAAAACATTATCTTATAAGGTGCATTCTTTCAATTTAAAATTTCATAACAAACTTGAGAGTTCACATTCTTTCCTTGAAATATTTATCTATATTCTAAACAAATGTTTGTTTTACATTTTTAAATTCTCACACGTAATCTATTTCTAAACTAAATTACGAGGTTCGAATTTGTCTATTGCTATTTCATTTTCATTTTAAACTAAATTCTCCATTTTTATACTTACATGAAAAGGGGACAACCCTTATCATGTAACACACTTATCAAGGCCCAGAGACCACTCGAGGATAAGGGTTAAGAGTGGACAGTAGTCAATTGAACAGCATAGTAATTGTTAGTTATAGAAATTCGGTAAATTTGTTAACTTAAGTGGAACGGCTCATCAAGAACTTGTTTACGTTGGACTTGAAGACAATCAGATTGTAGTCAGCTGGAAAGCAGGAGAACGGAAGACAGTTCCACAGGCGTGCAGTTTTAAGAAAGAAGCTTTTTTCATGGAATCTACGTTTAGATTTAGGCACAGATAAAGAGTGGGGGATTATTGATAGTGTTTTCAGCTAGACAAGTGTTTCTTGTGAAAGTTTGGTGAGGGAGGACCCTAGGTTGGAGCTCAGTCGAACACTTACCATGAAAATAACGATAAAACAGAGACAAACTCGCAAAATCTCTTCTGTGAGATAGGGGTTGCAGAGAAGAGAAAAGGACATCTCCTACGAGGCTACGAAGTCTATTTTGAACTCTATCAAGGCAGGACAAATCACTTGTGTTAGCAACACTTCCGTCCCTTCAAAAAAAAAAAGGAACCCATGCATTGTATTTGACATAATTGATGCGTAAAATGTCATCAAGATGATGGAGAATAGAAAGTGAACATCGAGTTTAGTTTCGATAATTTCCTACCACTGTCTTTTAGTTTTCACATTCTATGCCTGATATTTCGGATAAAAAAAAGGAATGATTTATGCTTTCTCTGTAATCTGTTGTTTAAAGTATGCTGTATGTTGAGATGTTTCATTCTTTCACAGTGAAAATAAAATTATTAATATTTTATTTTACTTCAGGTATAGATGGATGAGAGGCATAATAACTTAACAGTGGTAGTAAGTATTAATTTGCGTGAATCCATTGGTTTTGGTTTGGCTATGTATTTTACCAGTTCTCATTATATCGCCGAGCGATGTTTCTGACAAAGGAAGAAAAATTGCGCAAATGTTTCTGTATAAGTTGCAAATCTACACACATGTTGACACAACGAAACCGTCGTCCTCTTCCAGGTGGAAATTTTGTATTTTGTTCTCAATCATGTGGCGAAGATCTTTCGAGACAATATGCAATTCGTTTAATTGGTTTATTCGTTGTATGTGTTCTGTGCAGTGAATAATGCATCCAATTTCTTTTTCGCGCGTTTTTTCTGCTATTTTGCTCTGCCACTCCTTGTCTCCTCGATTAGTCGCCATTGATGGTAAAATATTTATTTCACCTAAAAAATTTGGGTTATGAATCTTAATTATCCTTAATTGCTGCCTAATTACCCATTAATTAACATATTAGTATATTTACTTCATTTTGCGCGTGGTTTTTTTTATCATCAGGCCAAGCAATTATTAGACATGATTACGTTTATCTAGAAGATAATCAAATTTGAAAAATAAAGCTGTTACATAAAAACAGATTCACTAAATAGATAAATATGGAAATATTTTTTTCTTGTATTTTAAGTGGAAGTAATTATCGCTCTTGTCTCGTTTGACTCAAATATATTTTGGAATTCATTTTCATTTATTTTCAGAGAGCAGATTTCAATGTACGCGTGTTTCACAAGCACCTCAATTAACATCCTTACAATTTAGTGAATCCTTTCATTTGCAAAACGTACTAAATAGGTATTATTGTTGATCTAAACCTAATAGTTTTCATTTAAATTTATTTTCATATATTCGCCCCATGTCTGACAAAATCAGTTAAATAACCCAACACGGTCACATCACAAGAAATCTGATTGGCTAATAGATTTCAATCACATAAAATTAATTTCCATATTTGCCAGACACATTGGACTCATGGCAACATACCTATGTCTGCATATTAAAATGTTATGGTATTTTTACAGTACACAAAGAAAAACGATATAATATTATGTTATCATACTTTATAGTGCTCACAAACGACCCACTGTCATAAAAAATAGTGGATTTCGAAGAATTATCTCTGGGCTGAACGACCAAGAAATTGGTGTGTCAATTTTTATTTATTGTATAGCATGCTACCATTTTTTTTTTTGCATGTTAACATTAGCTGACCTGGGAAGATGTCCTCTCGTTACCTTAGCAGATATGATGGACTGCGAATACAGCAGAAGCGCCGTATTTCTTCATCTTCTGATACTAACCCTAACTCTAAACCTAAATCAGGATATCAATACGTAAAGAAAACGAAAACGACGCGCGCTCTGTGAGTGTACTGAAAGCGTTAAAAATCAATTTATAGTTTCAAAGACTGATGAAAGTAAATTACGCCTGAAAATGTTCGTATCGGTTCACGGATATGAGTAACTCAGACAACAGATCATGAATCTATTGCCTCTTCGAAAGCTTATTGTTTATACTGATAGGAAGTGTATAAGGAACTATATATATATATATATATATATATATATATATATATATATATATATATATATATATATATATATATATAATTATTTACTATAATAATTATTAAATACCTACAGCCACTAGTATTTCAGCGGTTTGGGAATCATCAGTACAGGGTGTCACAGTTAACGCCGGTCGATAGATTCGAACCCGGAAACAGAAGCCATCTCTAGCTCCATTAGCAAGGACCTAATCCATTCAGCGATAAATGCAGTTGAAATTTAAACATGTTATTTTTATAATGTTTTTAACGTCTGCCAGAGTGATCTAATAATTATGTGATGAGTTGCGCATACGAGTTAAATTTACCGATTTTATTTGAACTGAAAGGGCTCAGCGATAAGAAACGAGTTTCTTAAAGGGGCTGGCATGAATATTTACTATAATAATTATTAAATTATATATATATATATATATATATATATATATATATATATATATATATATATACTAGCAAAAGTAACCGTCGTTGACTGGGTTCAAAAACAGCCTACAGAAAATGGACTCTGACTTATGAAAGTATGATAGGTTATGAAAAGGAAGGGTTGTAAAGAGATAGCTTCGAATTTGGGGGTATCAAAACCAAAGCAAAATATGATGAAAGTAAAAATAAAATAGATAAACCCCATAATTTATTATACCATACCTGTTCACACTGAAACACTTATCACAATATTCTGTGGATCTATATTAAAAAAACCTTGTTAAACTTTGTGATAGATATGAAAAGTCTTTATTAAAGTTTGTGCCTCAGGCGCGAACGCAGATCCCACAATTTTATTATACCATCCCTATTTAAGTTAAAACATACTTATCAAAGTATTATTATATACATCTATATTAAAAACACTTGTAAACGTTTTTTTTTTTTAAATTTCCATACTTTGTGGACCAGGCACGTACGCTGACCCCACAATTTTAATGGATCATCATTATGCCAGATAACACATACCCATTCCTGTGTCTCGATACATCTTCTATCATTATATGTGATCAGTTTTCTATAATAGTCAACGATATAGAAGCCTATTCGTGACCAGACACACACACAGAGACGTTCAGCTTTTTATATATATATATATATATATATATATATATATATATATATATATATATATATATATATATATATATATATATATAATGGCTAAATACAGACCAATCAACATAATGATTTAAAAAATAAAAAATGAAAATAAAGATTAGCTAACCAGGTTTCGTTCAACGCTCAACAGAGCTAAATCGAGAAAAATACGATTTTAAAAAATGTCATAATATATGGGGAGAAAAAACAACAACAAAAAAACAAAAAACAAAAAAAAAAAACGAAAAATAAACAGGGGAAAATTTATATAGAGACTAAACTAAGTCCTAAAAGAATTTGTTTTTGCTTTAGGACTTAATTTAGTCTCTATGTAATTTTTCCCCCGTTTATTTTTCGTTTTTTACCTCCTCCGCCATATTCATAACTTTTTTATTAATCGTATTTTTCTCGATTTAGCTCTGTTAAGCGAGGAACGAAACCTAGTTAGCAAACCTTTATTTTCATTTTTTATTTTTTAAATCATTATGTTGATTGGTCTGTATTTAGCGATTATTAAATTCTGTACCCTCCGAAAAATTTTCATATATATATAATTGCTGTTTTATATTACACATTCTCAGTGGAAATTGGTGATATCAAGATCTCAAGCTCAGCCGCTAATTAGTTAATAAATAAATAAATAAGATTATATTTTGACATATATCCAATTTAAAATAACATAAGATGTTAAACATTATAATTGAAAATGTAGAGCAACCACAAGCAGTAAACACGGTTATTTAAATGTTCATCTTTTCCTGTTGTAACTGTTCATCAATAGCCATAACCGTTTCCAGAGATTCCTCATCTGCCATCTTGTCTTGATTAGTAAATAGTTATGCAGATATTTTTAACTTACATTATTTAACTTTCTGCTAAATTAATACCTCTCACTTGAATTGTATTAGAAGTCTCTGTTCACTTGTGAGTCTTCTTCTACACTTTGAGTTTCATTATCAGGTGCAGGATGGTATGTGTCACAAGGAGTTCCAATGTGTCTGCAGGAAGTGTTATATTAAGTACATTGTCTATTAAAAAATATCTTCGTGCTCTAGCAAGAGCATTTCCACTAAGAATATTTAACACTCAGTTGTGGTCATATATCTATTACGTAACTTCTGATAATCCTGTTTTTTTTCTTCTTTTTTTATTAGATGGCATATACACCTAAGAAAAGTAACGCGATAAGAAAATAGAAAAAAATAAAATCACCTATTCAAAGCAAGTATTCTTCCCCAAAACGAGCGCTGTGAATTGAGGGGGAAAAATTAAGTTTGTTTACAGTAAGATTTCTTTTTCCGTGACCGAGGGTAGAAAAATGAAGTGTAATATCAAAAGAGAACATACCCTTTGTATCTAACCAAAAACCCAAGGTCACTAATAATAACGCTTTCAAAATAATTGCACGGCAAGTAAGATGGCATAAACGGTAATCTTTATACTTGACTTTAATCTTGGAGAAAAACACTTTGAAATAAAGCACCGATTTTTTTGAAGCGTCAACTAATTAAAAAAAAATAATAATAATAATAGGGAGGCTTATTACCACTCAAACTCTAGTGGAGATCACTGGCTGCTGCTTGCGAGAAATCAATGGTAAGCGGCTGCTGCGATAAGGCAAATTTATTTGCAGATGTTATCGAAAGAGGTGGAGTAATAGAAATCTGGGAGGACTTGTTGTCACTCGGCTTCCAGGGAGAACCACAGGTTGCTCTCAAAGAGAAATCCTTTATGACCCGTGTGAAAGCTACTTATAAGCCACTACTACTACTACTACTACTACTACTACTACTACTACTACTACTAATAATAATAATAATAATAATAATAATAATAATAATAATAATAATCTGCTATATATAGATCAAAAGATCCTAAAGAAGGTAAAAATAAGCAGACAAACGATACAAGCATAAGCCAGCAATAGTACTTGAAAACGAGAATCACAAAATCCTATGAGATATGGGCATACAAATTGATAAACGCATTCAAGCAAAAAGACTGGATGTTGCAATAATTAACAAGAAAGAAAAGTCCTGTCAAATCGTAGACCTTGCTGTTCCAGCTGACAACAGGATGAATATCAAAGAAAAGGAGAAATGGAGCAAATACACAGAGCTAGCGATAGAGCTGAAAGAGATATGGATGATGAAGAAAATCAAGGTAATACCTATAATAGTAGGAGCATTAGGAACAATTCCGAAAAGCTTTGAAAATATAATGGGAGAAATTGGAATCAGAGGAATGGCTGTAAAGATACAACGAATAACAATAATGAAGACAGCTGAAATATTAAGGAAAACCCTTGAATGCGGAGATTAATAGACTTGAGCCATATGAGTGGACCAGACAAACTGCTGCAGAGGCAAAACATGAAGAAGCATTACATGGAACCAACAACATTAAAACTGCATATCTATAAGTTCTCTAAGTTATTTATAAGTTCTCCCATTGCCTCATTATCACACAAAAAAGTGATACCAAATAGCCGAGAAGGGTCAAGGAGAATGGAATGGCCGAGGAACGAGCACTAACCAGGCCTCCATTGGGCAAGTGCGAAGAGAACTGGGACTTTGGAGAGGTTTATTGCCACTCAGGTTCCAGTGAGACCTGGCCGCTGCCAGCGATAAATCAATGGTATGTGGCTGTTGTGATAGCGCAAATTCATTTACACTTGTTATCGAAAGAGGTGGAGAGTACTTGGAATCTGGGGAGACTTTTGTTACTCAACTTCCAGGGAACACCACAGGTTGTTATCAAGGCGAGATCTTTGATGACCTGTGTGAAAGCTCATTGTGAGCCAATAATAATAATAATAATAATAATAATAATAATAATAATAATAATAATAATAATAATAATAAAAAAAGCAGACACACTGACTACTGACCTTATTGTCACTTTTATAGAACAAAAACGTGGGGAAGAACCCGAGGTAAATTTCCCAACGCCCCCGTCTCTGGAAGGTCTGCCAAAAAACAGATGTCGACGCTTCCTGCCACTGACAAAAACGTTGGGGCAAGATAACTGTAAAAAAATGTGTTTGGGGGTTTGAACGCACAGGTCACAGATCCTGTCACTGAAAAAAAAAAAAAAAAAAAAAAAGAAAGAAAAAGAAAAAAGAAGCTCAGATATGAGTAACTGCCCAAAAGTTTCAGCTGTTTCTTTCTCGATGCTATTTTGTTTACCAAATCTTTCCGTTTTATACAAAGGCGCATGCAACTCGACTCCCTTTTGTATGCTAATATTCGACAAGTAAAGTATCTTTTTGAAGCTGAAGTTATTCAGAACTAAAGCTTGATACCTTTACTTACGTTGGTCTATTTGTACGGAATATAAACAAGTGTGTGGTTTATTTATATTATATTCCTGGCAATAAATTTTAGTGATTTACGCATTTTTCAACCCCCTCATTGCTCAGATTTATTAGTCCACTCTCTGTTTAACCAAATCCAAATTATCTGCAAAATATCTCTATTATTATCCAACGGGTGAACGGAGGTTGAATTGAAAGTTCTTGTGGAATTTATAATTTTGATTTCAAATGATGTATTTTCAAATAAGTTTTCGTTATTATAATACCTTTACTTTATATATCATTTTAAAGAGCGATTTTGCTTTTGCTCTATCTAATCGTTTAAATTACAATTGTTTTAAAACAATTATACCTTCTTTTTCGAACGTTGAATACAAGATGGAAAAAAGCAAATTTGCACAATTTTCTTATTTCAATTCAAGCTAGGCCGAAACGCCGCTGAAACATCTCGCGATATCAATGAAATGTTTAGCCCAGGAACCACTACTGACTGCATAACACAATGGTAGTCTAAAAAATTTCGTGGCGGCGACGAGAGTTTTGAAGATGATGAGTTTAGTAGTCGGCCATCGGATGTTGACAACGATCAATTAAGAGCCTTAGTCGAAACCAATCCACGCACGACTGGTCGAGAACTTGCTTTTGAATTAGACGTGATGTATACGGCGATTTCCGACCACTTGAGAGAGACTGGAAAAACGAAAAAAACTTGATAAATGGATGCCCCACAAATTAAACGACAGCCAAGAGAAACGCATCTTTCATTCTTTTACGCAACAAAAACAACGCGTTTCTCGACCGGGTTGTCACTTGAGATGGAAAAGTGAGTTCTTTACGACAACCGGCGACGCTCAGCTTAATGGTTAGACGCCGACGAAGCTCCACGACACAATTTCCGAAGGTAATACTGTTTGGTGGTCTGCGTCAGGTCTCATCTATTACAGTTTTTTTAATGCATGCGAAACCATTACGGAAAAAAGTACTATCAACAATTGGATGAAATACATCAGAAACTTCTGCAAAAACACCCAGCATTAGTCAACAGAAAAGGCACAATTCTCCTCCACGACAATGCTCGACCGCACGTCGCTAAACTGGCCTTGCAGAAGTTGAACGAATTGGGTTACGAAACTCTCCCTCATCCGTCATACTCTCCAGACCTCTCACCTATTGACTACTTCTTTTTCAATAAATTTTTATTTGAGCCAAGATATATTCATCTGAATTAAAAAGTTACAAAACCACAAGAACTTTATTGTCAATTTGATATATATATATATATATATATATATATATATATATATATATATATATATATATATATATATATATATATATATATATGATGGGATCATCAAGCTAGCAAGCCCCCCCCCCAGTCGCATGTATATCCCGGTCAGGGTAGATAACGACGTTAGATCTTTTGTAGTTCTTGTAGGGATGTTTCGATATTCTCCTACCTACAGCGCCTGATATTCCCAAATGGTCACAAACCCATCCCACTATAAAACAAAGCATCAAACATAGCATCCATTTAGTCAACCCGAATGGGTTAGTAACATCCATGAATGGATAAACTTGCCTACTGGAATTTTGCTTATTTATATGTGCTCTGTTGTTAAATGTCAGCAATCATCGAGATTTTATTTTGAAGAGTTTGGCATATGAAAATAAAAAATATATGCAAAACATATTTTCTCACATCTCTCTCTCTCTCTCTCTCTCTCTCTCTCTATATATATATATATATATATATATATATATATATATATATATATATATATATAGGCGTGGCTCAGAGGCCAAGGGATCAGGGTGGAGAGTTGTATGTTTTGGTTTTGGTTCTAGATGATGGCACCTAAGTCATATATATATATATATATATATATATATATATATATATATATATATATATATATATATATACTAGACTACCCGTGACCCGTTACATTAGCTATGGAATTAATGTATGAGTGTGACACTTGTGACGTAAAGAAAATAGTTTTTGTGACATAACAGAAACATTTCTATGGAAATATATCAAAATGAAAAAAGAATATAGATAGATTTCTGTGAGTTGTTCTGTTTATAATTGTTTATTTTTGAAAAAGAAAAACCTTGCAACAATTGAATTATGAGTGGTTTGCTGTACTTATAGGTAAAAGTGCACTGAACAGATACATAATACTTAAATTTTAATTCAAATTTTGATATATCTTTTTATTTAAACGCGAAAAAAAAAACAATTGGGACGCTAAAAACGTACACAGTAAAACAATATGTTTTATTGTCGCGTTGATTATTCATTTGTAACGCAATTTTAAAAATAAACATATTTTCGAGGTTATTTATTTATGTTGGCAGTGTAGAAGAAAATACCTGGATGTTTTTAAAGAAAGGTGTATTAAAAATGGAGAATAAATAAAAAGAAACGGGTTAAAGATTTATTTGTAAGAAAATTGAGTTGAAATAACTTAAACGTAATACGGAAATGAACGATATAAAAAAAGTATTAATAATTGTTTATTTGGATGATTTAAACGCGAAAAAAACAAACAATTGGGACGCTGAAAACGTACACAGTAAAACAATACGTTTTATTGTCGCGTTAGTTATTTGTTCATGTACGCATGCGCAACCGGAAGTCATAAACCAGATGTTAGTTTATAACACCCGTTACAAAGCCATTTGAGTTATATATATATATATATATATATATATATATATATATATATATATATATATATATATATATATGTATACGTTATATTTTTTATTAACGTTTTATCTGTTTAGTTACACATGTTTCGGTTGCCGGACCATATCTACGATCCAGCAACCTCATCAGTTCAACCGAAATATGTTTAACTGAATAGATAAAACGATAATAAAAAATAAAACGCATATTTGCTCTGCGATAGTATTGAGCACTCTCTTCAGGTTTTTACTAATTACCATTTTTGCTATATATTTCTCTCTCTCTCTCTCTCTCTCTATATATATATATATATATATATATATACACACACACACACACACACACACACACATATATATATATATATATATATATATATATATATATATATATATATATATATATATATATATATATATATATATATATATATATATGCATATATCTTGGACTCTCCCGTCATGTTCGACGCATGAGGGCCAAAAATTCACTCTGTTTCACTCTGTTTCACTCTGTCTTCAATGCTTGTGCCGCATGTGTGACACGAGGCCAGCTCTGCTCTCACAAACTAAGCCGCACGACTCACAAGATACAGGCTGGGAAGGTGCTGTTCCTACTCTTGCTCTACGAAGATTTGTTTGATTCGATAGCCGCGTGTCAATGTATTTGTTAATACCCGCAAAACATTTTTCCCTCCACAATTTTGTATATGCAGCATCTTCTTCAAAGGTTTTTGGGTTCAAGCCTGCGTGCTTAAGATTGTCTTTCAGCTTATCCCTGTACCTTAGAAATGGACGACCCACATTTCGATTACCCTCTTTTAGTTGATTGTATGCTAGTTGCTTAGGAAGACGGTTTTCATCCATGCGAACAAGGTGACCAGCCCACCGAAGCTGAGACCATCAGGAAGGCCTCAATACTTAAAATGTCGCACCTAGCAAACAATCCCTTTGTCTTTCCATGTTAATCCACATATACTACGAAGGCAACGCTTATGGAATGTATCCAGTTGCGCAATCTGACTATGGTATGGGGTCCAGGCTTCCGATCCATACAGGAGTGTCGAAACAATCACTGCACGATAAACTAAGATTTTGGTCTTTAGAGTCAAACCTCTTTCATTCCATACTCTGGACCGCAGTTTGCCGAAAGCATCAGTCGCCTTTGAAATTCTGCTCAATATCTCATCATCAAGTGATGCTGACGAATTCAACTTACTTCCGAGATATGCAAAGGATTTAACATACTTTAGAGGCTGCCTATTCACTAAGATTTTCTGAGGCGGTTCCACATATTCTGGTCTCGGAATATTCACACCAACTTGCTGCAACGGCATGGGCTTTGGTTGGTAGATAACTTCTGTCTTTTTAATACTAATCGTCAAACCAAATGCTTTTGCGGCATTGGAAAACTTGTCAACTAATTCTTGTGCTTCTTCAAATGAAGTGGCTACGAGTGCAGCATCGTCTGCAAAAAGAAAATCACGAACCATTTTGCTTCTTGTTAGTGCTTTAGCTTTGAATCTTTGATGATTAAAAAGACCCCCGGTAGTTCTAAACTCAAAATGGACACCTTGCGTGTAATCTTTAAAAGCATGCTCGAGCATGATTGAAAAGAAGATAGCAAAGAGCACAGGTGCCATAACACAAACTTGTTTCGTACCGGTTTTTACCTTGAATGACTCAGAGAACTTTCCGTCTGCTCTTACACGTGCCTCCATATTCTCGTGAAAGGATATTATTACATTTAACATTTTTTCAGGGATTCCAACTTTATTCAAAACCTTCCAAAGTGCGGCTCTATTGACAGAGTCAAATGCCTTGGTTAGGTCGATAAAAACGACAAACAGATCCTGATTTTTCTCACGTGCCTTCTCTGCAACTTGGCGTAAACAGTAGATCATGTCGATGGTTCCCCTTCCAGATCTAAAACCACACTGCGTCTCAGGATAAATTTTGTCTACTAGATGAATGATTATCCTGTTCAAAATGACCCTGGCTAGTACTTTTCCAGCCACAGAGAGCAGTGATATTCCATGGTAGTTATTACAATCAATGCGCTTTCCTTTATTATTGAAGAGATGGATTATTGACGAGTTCCTGAAATCTTGAGGTACAGAACCGCCTTCCCAAATCCTGATGAATAGCTCCAAAAGTTTTTTCAAAAGTGTGTTCCCCCCAAACTTGATTATTTCAGCCGGTATACCATCATCACCTGCACACTTTCTCAGTAGCATTTGTTTTACAGCTGCAAGAACTTCAGAAAAATTAGGAATCACATCTAGTTCTGGTATTTGGATTCTTGCAGGCAAAGAACTCAAAACATCATCGTCAACATCAGAAGAAGAATTCAGCACTCCTTCAAAATGGTCCTTCCAGCGGTTAAGGATGTCATTCTTATCAGTCAACAAGGTTGTATCATCTGGCCCCATAAAGGGTGAAGTACCACATTGTTGTGTTCCAAAAACTTCCTTTCCTATCAAAAGCAGCCTGTAGCTCAGAGGCTTTTGCAGACCACCAATCTTCTTTCATTTTCCTCAATCGGCGCCGAACATCCCTCCTGACACTGAGATAAGCCGACCTCTTCGCTGCAGAATTCTTGTCTGATATCCAGGCCCTGTGCAAAGAGTGCATCCGGTCTAAAATACCCTGAATTTCAATGTCATTTTCGTCGAACCAATCCTGATGCTTCCTCCTGGAAAGTCCTAGTACTTCGCTTGAACATTCATAGATGGCATCCCACAATTTCTTCCAGGACTCTTCAATATCATTGTTTATCACAATTTCGTTTAACTTCGCATCTAACTTAAAAGATGATTCTTCTTTCTTTTCAGTGTTCAGTTCTTTCATATTCAATGGCTTTGGCATCTTAATTGTATGCCTTCTGCCCTTAGGTCGTAGTTTCAGTGATGTCTTGCATCGAACCAGGGCGTGATCCAATAGCCAACATGAATCATGAAATGACCGACTCAAAAGAATATCTCTCTTGTTTCTTGTTTCAATAAGATGCCAATGCTTGGACCTTGGGTCCATCCATGTGCTTTTACAACGATTTGGCTGCTGAAACATAGTATTTGTAATGAATAGCCCATGTTCACTACAAAATGACAACAAGCGAATTGTCATTTATTTCCCCCATACCATGAGCCCCAATCACATTTCCCCATGTCTCCTTGTCCGAGCCTACCCGGGCATTGAAATCTCCCATCAGTAAGATCTTGTCATGAAAGCTTACGTTTCTTACTATGTCACCAAGCTTTTCGTAGAAGTTTGTGGCTTCTACCTCTCCTGTATTTAGAGTTGGTGCATAGCAACTTACCAGTGTCAGTCCCGTTCCAGCTGTGAGTCCCATTCTAAGGGTACATTAAACGATCGTCACCGCCCCGAGGAAGAGCCCCCAGAGAGTCAGCAATATTTGATTTTATTGCAAAGCCAACACCGGAACTATGCCTCTCCCCATCTTTCCGACCTGACCAAAAGAACGTGTAACTTTCGCCAATTTCTTTCAATTCACCTGATCCCAATGTGTCTCAGACAAGGCAGCAATGTCAATGTTGTATTGTTTCAGTACTTTTGCAACTAGCGCCGTCTTCCTCTCGAAAGAATCATCA
Organism: Euprymna scolopes; assembly: GCF_053919585.1. Classification (NCBI taxonomy): domain Eukaryota; kingdom Metazoa; phylum Mollusca; class Cephalopoda; order Sepiida; family Sepiolidae; genus Euprymna; species Euprymna scolopes. The sequence continues at coordinate 103,439,960 of NC_136489.1, read as the reverse complement.
CTATTAAGCAATGTTCTTACATTCCATGTTCCAGAATTGAACGCATGCTTTGTATTTCGAATTGAGTTTCTGTTTCGACTGCAGAATTGGATAACCAGTCAACGGCAGCAAGATGACAAGCTTTTGTGTGAACAAGCTTTTTAGGGCTCTTTTTATCGCCCCCTCCCTGTCTATGCAAAGCAGTGCTACATTTAGAAAATATCTGCTTTGCCACATAGTAGAGGACACGAACTGTGCAATTGTTCACAAATTTTTACACAAGAAAGGCCATCATCTACTACGCCGCCAACTGTGCAGAGTACCGACTAAAGGCCTCCAGTGGTATCCTCCACCTGCCTCCACCACCAGTACTCCATCGCCAGTGGACTTCGCCTGATAGAACTTTTTGCTTACCTTTTTGGATGCTGTAAGGAAGCAGAGTGAGCAAACTCATGGCTACCCACACAATGATTTGATTTAAGTGGTAATGGCTTGTGTAGAACCATTCACACTTTTTGAAACAGCCGATAGCATCAGCTGGTGCCAAATATGCCACGGAACTAATGAACAGCTTCATCTCAGGCTTTGTAATAGAGTTTTCCATCACTTAGGTAGACTGTCAACCAGACTTAAGAGCCACTACCTGCCCATGAAGTGAGATATTGCGCGCCAGACACCAACCTAGGATTTCAAACTCCGCGCTATATATATATATATATATATATATATATATATATATATATATATATATATATATATATATATATGTACATATATATTTACACACATACACATACACACACATACATATATATACACATGCATATAAGTGCATGTGGGGCTAGTTGGCCGTTGACCCTAGGAGGGCTCATCCGCCCTTTGTAAGGTCTTGTTTTTGATCATTCTGGGAGACTAGCTGGTTACCCGACCATGCAGCAGGTAGTACTGGGTTACATAGTACCAGTAGCACATTACGTGACCTGACATAATATATATATATATATATATATATATATATATATATATATATATAAAGCTGAATTTCTATGTGTGTGTGTGTGTGCGTGTCTAGTCACGAATAGGCTCCTATATGGTTGACTATTTTAAAAAACTGATTACATATAATGATAGAAGATAAGTATGTTTCAAATTAAATAGGGATGGTATAATAAAATTGTAGGGTCTGCATTCGCGCCTGGCCTCCATAGAATAGAAATATGTCACAAAGTTTAACAAGGTTTTTTTGATATAGATCCACAGAATATTGTGATAAGTGTTTCAGTGTGAACAGGTATGGTATAATAAATTATGGGATTTATTTATTTTATTTTTATTTTCATCATATTTTGCTTTGGTTTTGATACCCCCAAATTCGAAGCTATCTCTTTACAACCCTTCCTTTTCATAACCTATCATACTTTCATAAGTCAGAGTCCATTTTCTGTAGGCTGTTTTTGAACCCAGTCAACGACGGGTACTTTTACTAGTATATATATATATATATATATATATATATATATATATATATATATATATATATATATATATATATATATATATAATGTTAAAAGTCCACGTATGCGATTAGGATAGTGATTTAAAAGGTTATGAGGGTTTTTTGAATCATGAAAAACGATGTTACTTTTTGTATTTAATATTTTTATTATCATTTTTTATATTTCAAGCGGACCTCCGCTCTTGGTCACAAAAAAGTATCGAAATGAAAAAAATATATATACTAGTAGGCAGCGACAGAGTAGATACCATATTGGGAGTGTAAATATCACCAATTTCACTTACAATGGGTAATCAAAGAAAAGATTTCGAGCAGAACTAAATCTTAAAATGTGACTGAAAACAAAACGAAATTTATCTTGTTGTACTGTACTGTTGACGGGTATAACTTCATAACCGAAATTTACATAAGAAATATTTTGTCTTTTCCTTATGTCTTAAATTTATCCATTTTAAGACGAAAGGAATAGACGAAATATTTCTTATGTAACTTTTGGTTATGAAGCTATATCCGTCAACGACACAGAGGAAAATTACTCTACTTTGAATTTAATCTAATCAATCGAATTTAAAATTCCGGAATCCGTTATCAACTTTGTCAATGGGAATTTTTTGTTTGAACATGATACTAATATAGAATATTCAAAGCGCTCAGATCAACAGGTGTGCCACAATAGCCCATGCGCAAAAACCATCTAGACGGGCCTTAAATGATGTTTGAATGATTATTCTAGCGTTTAGTCATGGCACAGTCTGCAATATGTAAACTAATTGTTCTGTTTAGTGAGAGTTATGTTGACGGTGTTAAAAGTACATTTTGGCGCGGCTCAATATTCTCGACCAACGAATATTTCATACGATTACAAATATTATCAGAATTGCAAAACCTCGTGTGAAGCACTAATTCCCCCAATAATTTCCACATTGAAGCAAATTTGGGGTAGCTAATTTGTCTGTGACTGGTAGTGAGTTATCCAAGCAAATCTCAATTAAATACGATTATTTGTTAGTTTATTTGTTTATTTTCTCTAATATTTAATATTTTTCTTTCCTTTCTCTCTTTCTTAGGTGTATTCACGCATATCTGTATGTGGGTGTGTCCAATCGTCAGTCTGTCAAGCTAAGTTTGAAATAGCACTTTCATTACTCTGCCATGACTCAGTTTCGTCAGTCTGTCATAATTCAGTTTGAAATAGCATTTTAGTCAGTCTGTCATGATTTAAATTGAAATAGCATTTTCATCAGGCTCTCGTGGTTCAGTTTGAAATAGCATTTTCGTCAGATTGTCATGATTCAGCTTGAAATAGCATTTTCGTGAGTCTGTCATGATTTAGTTTAAAATAGCATTTTCGCCAGGTTGCAAATGGTTCAATTTAAAATGGCATTTTCATCAAGTTGTAAATGGTTCAGCTTGACATAGCATTTTCGTTAGTCTGACATGGTTCAGTTTCAAATAGTAATTTCGCCAGGTCGTCATGGTTCAGTTTAAAATAGTATTTTCGTTAGTCTCCCATGATTCAGTTTGAAATAGCATTTTCTTGAGTCTGGCATGGTTCAGTTTGAAATAGCATTTTTATCAGTCTGGCATGGTTCATTTTGAAATATCATTTTCGTCAGTGCCACGTTTTATCCGCTAATCTGTATTGCTGTACTTTGACGTAACATTTTCGTTAATTTGTTATATTTAAATTTGTAATAGCATTTTTATCAGTCTGTCATGCTTCATTTTAAAATATCATTTGCGTTAGTTTGTCACTCTTACGTTTGAAATTGTATTTTAGTCATCTATAATCTAGCATTTTAATTTGTCTCTCATGCTTCCATTAAGTATTTTTATTAGTTTGTTACGTTACGTTTTAAATAACATTTCCATTAATCTGTCAAACTCAAGTTTGAAATAGGATTTTTCTTAGTCTATTATGCTTCATTTTAAATAACATTTTCAACAGTTTATTACTGCTGTAAAATCATATCACAAGAAACAGTCTCCAACAATCTGGCAAAAAAAAAAAAAAAAAAAAATTAAGGTAAATTGAAATGAAAAGAAGGATTCACATCATAAAAAACAAAGCATTGAGAAAAAAACCAAAAACAAAGACACAAAACAAAGACACAAAAACAAACACACAAAAACAAACAAACATCTAAAATATTGAGAAAAGTACTCGAATACATTCGCCCATCCAGGTTAGCTGGAACTGAATAACACTGTGTAAATAGAACACGATTATTTAACGAAATCAATGGAACTGCTGGGATAGATATGTAAGAAAAATCTATAACTTGACACCCCTACTCTAGCCCACACAAGGATACATTTAGCGTAAACATTTAGTGTAATACTCATAAAAGGTGTAGGATGAAAAACCGAGTTGAAATAGCACCATTCAGACCTCCATTGGAATGGCACAGAGAGCACTAGCATCTTATGTGGATCGTTGTCTCTAAAATTCTTAAGAAAACATACAGCAGTTGCTAACAACTGTTCTGAGAACACAAAGCGATTTGTAACAGTAATCAAAATAATTGACGAGTGTTGAAATCTGGAGAGATTTGTTGTTGCACGGAATTCAGAAAACACCACTTGCCTGTTCTCTGTATGACTTCATTGGTAATGACTAGTATTAAAACTCCTGATGTGTAAATAATAATGCTAACTAGTTGAAAAGAAAAAGGAAAATCCCCGAGTGCGGAAACCAACTCACATAATCAGGTGGCGTTAACAAAGCATTTGCAGGTAAACTGAAATAGAATGACACTTTGTAAACATTTATCTAGAAGTATAAATAGAATAGTCTAAGATGAAACTAATGTAACTATCCCATTTCTCTCTCTCTCTCTCTCTCTCTCTCTCTCTCTCTCTCTATATATATATATATATATATATGTATATATATATATATATATATATATATAGTCATCCACATACAGTACTGTTTCGCTGTTTCACAGCTCATCAGTTCGGCTAGACAGGCAACTACCTCAAGCCAGGATTGAAACCCGACCGTCTGTACGGCAGTCAAGGCCCCTAACCATTATTGGCGGCTGCTGAACGAGTAGTGAATTTAACGATGTTTTGACATCATCCGAAATAATACCTCCGCTCGATTTGTTTACACAAAGAGCGTCGCTTATATGCTAATGGTAATTCGTGTATCACTTCTCAATATGTTCAAGATTTTATATATATATATATATATATATATATATATATATATATATATATATATATATATATATATATATGAAAATGAAAAATGGACTCTTCCGTCGATTTCGACGTATGAGGTTTTCTGCCACAACTAAGTTGCTCGGAAATTCACACAGATGATTTGATTATAATGGTGAAGGCTTTGTGTAGAACCAACCACTCTTATATATATATATATATATATATATATATATATATATATATATATATATATATATATATATATATTACTCGGGAGTCACCAGTTATCACGGCCCAAAGGACACTCGAGGTTAAGGGTTATTGAATGATCGTTATTGATGTAAATTAAGTAGAATTTGATTCATTATGGGAACGGAATAACAAGAACTTGTTTACATTGGATTTGAAAGCTACCATGTTGTATTCGACCAGGAAGTACGACAGCGGAACAGTGTTCCAGAAGCGAGCAGTTCTGGGAATGAGGCTTTGTTCATAGAATCTGGGTTCAGATTTAGAGACAGATAGAGAGTGGGGAAAGTTACTTACCCCCACCAGAAGAGCACACATGTGTAAAATATGATCCACCTTTTAAGACTCGTCAATGTGCTCATTCATTCATTTCGTATGAATCAGCTGATTTTATTATTGGCACTTGGTTTCTCCGATATCTTTCTTTCCAGAATAATCGTTTCTAGAAAAATATCGGGTTCTTACGGGAAGGAGCACGTGCAGGTTGCAAACATCTTACGCGAAAGTGTTTATGCGGAATGAACTGGATTCGAACTTGATAAACTCAGGTTGTTAGTCCGTGTCGTTAACCGCTTAATCACTATTAACTGGCAATTGCATCACTCCCGAGATCTGAACCCCGAACTACTAATCGGAACCCGAACTACTAAATGCTCTACCCACTTAGTGCATGAACCTGCTGCTTCCCTGAATAACCGTGGACTCATCCCCGAGGAGCAGAAAGGATGCCAAAAAGGAAAAAGAGGAACACATGACCTGTTATATATAGATCAAAAGATCCTAAAGGAAGTAAAAAGGAGGAGAAAGAATTTAGCCATGGCATGGATCGACTACAAAAAAGCGTACGACAGGACCCCCAAAGCATGGATAATAGAATGCCTAAAAATGTATAAAATACCAAGCAGGATCGCCAACGTAATAGAAAATGCAATGAAAACATGGAAACTGGAATTGACAGCTGATGGACAACACATAACAGAAATTAACATACAAAGAGGCATCTTTCAAGGAAATTCACTATCACCACTACTGTTCATCATAGCCATGATGCCCTTGAACAGTATTCTGAGATAGTGCCAAGCCGGATACAAGTTCTCCAATACACAGGAAAAAATGAACCACCTGATGTACATGGACGATCTGAAACTTTTTGCAAGGACCGAAAAGAAGCTAGAGACACAAATTAACACTACAGGATCTTCAGCCAAGATACCCAAATGGAATTTGGAATGGAAAAGTGCGCAAACTAGCTATAAGAAAGGGAAAACTGGAAAAGACAGAAGGCATGGAACTACCCAACCAAACAGAAATGAGGGCACTAGGGGAACAAGACGACTATAAATACTTGGGAATTCTGGAAGCGGACACCATCAGAGCAACAGAAATGAAAGAGAAAATTGGAAAGGAATACCTCCTGGAAACGAAATTATATAGCAGAAACCTAATAAAAGGTATAAATACGTGGGCAGTATCACTAGTAAGATACTCTGGACCGTTTATAGGGAGGACAAAAGAAGAACTGAGACAACTCGACCAGGAAACCAGGAAACTCATGACCATGCATAATGCACTACACACAAAGAACGATATTGACAGACTCTACGTGTAAAGGAAAGACGGCGGGAGAGGACTGATCTGTATAGAAGACTGCGTGAAGGACACGAAAAAAGAACTAGAAAAATACATAATGCGAAACACTGAAAAGATAATTATGGCAGTGAGAGACACTGAAAAAAAAAACAACAAAACAGAAAACAGAGAGACAAATGACAAAACAAAAAAGAGAAGTGGGAAGAGAAACAACTCCACGGAAGATTCATAAGAATGACAAAAGATTAGAATAACGAAAACACCTGGACATGGATGCGAAAAGGACATATAAACCGAGAAACTGAATCTCTAATAACTGCAGCAGAAGATAACTCGATAAGAACCAACCATATCAAAGCAAGGATCGATAAAACACAAGAAAACAGCAAATGCAGACTCTGTGGACAAAGAGACGAAACGATAAACCATATAGTAAATGAATGCAGCAAACTGACACAAAGGGAATACAAAAACAGGCATGACCAAGTGGGGAGGATGATATACTGGGAATTGTGCAAACGACTGCATTTTGAGCGTACAGACAAATGGTACAAGCATAAACCCGCAACAGCACTCGAAAACGAGAACCACAAAATCATATGGGACATGGACATACAGACAGACAAACCCATCCAAGCAAGAAGACCAGATGTCGTACTAATTAACAAGAAAGAAAAATTCTGTCAAATCGTAGACTTTGCTGTCCCAGCTGACCACAGGGTGAGTATGAAAGAAAAGAAGAAACGAAGCAAATACACAGAACTAGCCAGAGAGTTAAAAGGGATTTAGATGATGAAGAAAATAAAAATAGTGCCGATAATAGTAGGAGCACTAGGAACAATTCCGAAAAACTTCGAAAAAAGAATGTCAGAAATTGGAATCAGAGGAATAACTGCAAAAGTACAACGACTAACGATAATGAAAACCGCTGAAATATTAAGGAAACCCCTTGAATGCGGAGAATAATACAAGACAATATAACGAATAAGCGTTACAGAGAATGAAGAACACCGAAACTGCATATCTACAAGTTCTACACCCCCCCCAACATGCACCCCCCCATTATTTCATCACCGTTCCCCCCAATAAAAAAGTGATACCAAAGAGCCGAGAAGGGTCAATAAGGACTGAAAGACCGAGGAGCGAGCGCCAACCAGACCTCGCCTGGACAAGCGCAAAGAGAACTGGGACCTTGGGGAGGCTGAGTATTCCAGTATAAACCAATGGCCACTACCAACGAGAAATGGTAAGCGGCAGTTGCAATGATGCAAATTCATTTGAAAATGCTATCGAAGGAGGTGGAGAAAGCTGGACGTCTGGGGAGACTTGTTGTCACTCAGCTTCCAGAGAAAACAACAGGTTTCCAATCAGATCGTTTGTTGACTTGTGTGAAAGCTCCATGTGAGCCGCCGCCGCCGCCGCCGCCGATGATGATGATGATGATGATGATGATGATGATGATAACAACAACAACAACAACAACAACAACAACAACAACAACAACAATAATAATGATACATATATGCATATATATTTATTTATATATATGCAGATATATGTATATATATATATATATATATATATATATATATATATATATATATATATAATGGAGGAGGCTAGTAAGAGGGGGATCTGAAATTTTTTCGAGAGAAAGAAACGATCATGCTGAATTCAAGAAAAACTTTCGGAAAGGCAAATAAATGAATAAAAAAGCGGAGGTAGAAGTGAAACAAGTTTCAACACACAACTTTGTCTGTTATATGTGTGTCAGACTGTGCATATCAAATGCTGGTTTGAATAGTCATCTCCGGGCCCACGGTCGTGGTTTGGGTGTAGCTGGTGATTAACCAGAAAACTATGATGAGGTTGGTGGGAAGCATTGGGATAGCTTACGTCTGTAAAGACGAAGCAATTGCCATATGTCTCCCCCCCTCTCTCTCTCTCTCTCTCTCTCTCTCTCTCTCTATATATATATATATATATATATATATATATATATATATATATATATATATATATATAGCTTTTTAATGAATTTATTATTTTTTTCTTTTCATTTTACGATCTTCACGCTTAAGTAGAAATCATCATTTCACACATAAGAGTGTTTAACTCATAAGTTTTAACCCAAATGACACAAAATAAAACAGCTACTTTTGGAGTTTTGCTTTATTTTGTGCCACTTATATATATATATATATATATATATATATATATATATATATATATATATATATATATATATATATATATATATATATAATTAGTTTATGACAGAAATATCTACGTCACTTGAATAAAGCCTGCTTTATTACTTGGCGTTTACTTCTGTTTTTTTGCTGTTTCCTTTTTTTTACTAAGGAACTTAACACATCTATTGTCTCTCTCGAGAGTCGTCTTAAAGAAGAAAGAGTCATTTCGTATTAGATTCGTAACACTTTAAAAAAGACACTAAAATATCTTAAAAATACTTTCTGCAAAAATGTATAAATATGAAGCAAACTAACAAAAGTATCAATTCTCGACTTCAATTTGCCAGAAGTTTAAAAAAATGGTGCGGTTCTATTCCTTTTCAATAACGGGGAAAATTTGACTAACAGCTGTTTTCGCGAGTTAATTCTCGAAGCCATCATTATTCATATGGTAATATATATATATATATATATATATATATATATATATATATATATATATATATATATATATGTGTGTGTGTGTGTGTGTGTGTGTGTGTGTGTGTGTGCAGGGGGGCGTTTAAAATTTCAACCGTTATCTTCGGATGATAGACGAGTTTTCCAATTTCTATTGGAGCAATCTATTTCCTTTTTGAGAGACGTTCAACGTTGAACACAATGATGCACATTCGTTGTGACTTTAAATGTGACAAATCATATCGATAAGAGGATCTGTTTATCGACCGGTTTGTCTGTCACGTTCAAGTTTAAAGTAGTACTTTCGTTGGCCTGCAACGTTTAAGTTGGAAGTAGCATATAACGAACGAGGGAATGGGTACAATAGTCAGTCAGTATAAATCGAATCGTGTTCATTTATTTTCTTTTTTTTTTTTTAAATGTAATTTTTAAAGTAAATAATAAACGAATTTCAGTCTTTAAAATCCATGAAACAACAAAATGTTTATTTATAGAATGTTGTTTCGCAGAAATGATACACAATTTTTCCCTTTTGATTTATTTCTTATGTTTCTTTTTGTTTTTTTTTTAATTAATATTGAATGTTTACTTTTAGTACACATTGTGTCCCTAATTTCTCTCTTTTACAATGCATTTTTACAAATGTCTCATAATGCTTATTGTAAAAAGCTCTCATTCATCATCGACAGTTTAAATGTTCGATAGATTGTGCTTGCTAATACCTCATGCATGACGTCATTGTCAGTGGACTGGCCTGCTTCTATTTATTTTACGACGATAACAAACTCCACTTATCCTTGTAGTTTATGTCTAGTCGTTGGCGAGATGGAACAAACCAATGATCTACGTACTGCTAGTACGATCTAAAAACTACAACTGAATGTTGTGAAAATAGTGTAGAAACCTCTATTTAAACGCTAAGACATTTGGTTGGCTGATGGGCGAATGATTCAGTAATAAACTTGTGTATTCACGTTTAACTATGTAATTGTTCCAAGCATTTTTTGGTCTGTCATTTCCAAGTTTGAAATAACGTTTTCGTTGGTTTGTCACGCTTAATAAATAATTGATTCATTACACTTGAGTTCAAAATGAAAGTTTTATTGGTCTGCCACGTTAAGATTAAAGTACTATTTTTGGTCTGTCACGCTTGTTAGAATTAGAATTTCAGTTGATCTGTCACGCTCAAGTTTAAAATAGCATTTTTGCTGGTTAGTCACGCTTAAGTTAGAATAAGAATTTCTATTCATCTGTCACGCTTAAACTCGAAGTATCATATCCGTTGATCTATCACATCACGTAGTATTTTTGTTGATCTGTCACGCTTAATTTTAAAAGCGCATTTTAATGACTAAAGGCACATATTGGATGGACGCATATTAAGAATACTCATTATTTGATTGGATCATGGAGGAAAGCAAACGGAGATCTGACAACCAGGCAATTTGCACATTAAATCCTCCAGAATATTTTTGTATGGTTTGTATTTTACTGGCTTCGTCTAATTTGCATTTGTTAAGATTCAAAACAGAGCGGAATTGCTCCTAAGCTGAGGGGATTTTTGCAGAATGTCTAGTTTTATATTACAGATTAACTCATCTAATTAATCGTTAGGTCGGAAAAAAAGCAGCAAAAACAAACAAGAGAAAGCAAAAAAAAAAAAAAAAAAAAAAAACAACAACAAAAACAAAACAAAGCAAAAAAACAAGAAAAAAACAAAACAAAGCAAAAAAAAAAAACAGCAAAAAAAAAAAAAAAAAAAAAAAAAAACGAGAAAACCCTTTAAAAACTCCTGATGCCAACGCATTTTCCATTCCAATAAGATCGCTAAAATACATATGCATTAAGTTGTGGCTGTCGTAAAATAAATAGAAGCAGGCCAGTCCACTGACAATGACGCCATGCATGAGGTATTAGCAAGCACAATCTATCGAACAGTTAAACTGCCGATGATAAAAGCTTGTTGCAACAAGCAATATGAGACATTTGTAAAAATGCATTGAAAAAGAGAAAACGATTTATACTAAAAGTTAACTTATTCAATATTAATTTTAAAAAGAAAACTGAGAAATAATTCAAAAGGGAAAAGTTGTGTGTTATTTCTGCAAGAGAACATTCTTTAAATAAACATTTATTGTTTCGTGGCTTTTAAGGACTGAAATTCGTTCATTATTTACTTAAAAAATTACATTAAAAAATAAATGAACACGATTCGATTTATACTGAAACTGAAATTCAATATTAATTAAAAAAAAAAACTAAAACAAGAATTATATCTGTAAAATTGCGTATATTTGAAGCAAGAGAATACTGTAAAAACTGAATTATGAAATGTAGGGAATAATTGTTATTATTTACAATAAACAAATTAAAAACGATTTTTAAAACGAAAACGGAGATAAATTATTTCTTAAAATGAAAATGATTTAAATTCAAACAAATAATTTAAATACAAAGTTACTAGTGCATAAATATTTCTTTTAAAATAAAACTGATAGAAAAAATGTTTGATGATTTTAGTTAAGAATAGGTTTTCTAAATAATAACGTTATTATTTCAGCATGGTCCTTATTCTGTATAAGTATCAAGAGCTGATTAATGAATGGATTTTGTAAGTGTTATAAATCTTGTTAATGCAAACAATTTAGCACTATACATATTATTTTAATTGGAATTCATTATTGAGATGAGTATTATTTATATTAATTTATTTATTGCGGACTATTATTCTCATTTTTACTAGTTATTGTTTCACAACGTTTCGGTCAACTATATAGATAGCGGTTTCAATCCTACCCAAAGCCGACCAGAAGCTTACTTGGCCAAAAACGTGGTGAGACGATAACAACTACAGATGGCAGTGATTGCTGAGAATGCAGTTAGGAGAGTCGAAGTTACTATCCATCGCGGTTACCACCTGACGAAGACCAGAGGAAGCCGAAACGTTGTGAAACAACAAATAATAAAGATGAGAATAATAGTCCGCAATAAATAAATATAAATTTAGCACTATTTTGAAATAAATTGATAAATAAATAAGCAGTTTTAGTTAACAGTTTTTTTTTTATGTAACTATGTTTGTGTTTCTTGGCTTAGACTTCTGAACAAGGAGAAACATTACTTTTTATAATATTATCACACAAAACCAAACTACCTGACAGAAATAATAATCTGGGACATGTTTTAATGGAATGTTTTAATGAAATTTAATGAAGTTAAAAGATAAAAATAAAATTATACTTCTTATCATACAGTCACGACCGAGGCTAAACGTTTGCTACGTTTATTGAGTCTCGATATCGAAAACTAAATATATGAATAACAATGTGAAAAGTTTTATTTATTATTAAGAGAACAGACCGAAGAAAATCTAATGTAAAAATTATTTGTCTAACAGGTTTGAAAATTTAAAAAATAATAAATGTTCAACTTTCTGATAAAAAAAAATTCACTATATTTTAGATCCTTATAAGAAAATATACAAAAATAATACAACATAATATTCGTTGTATCATCAAGAAAAAGGATTGTAAAATACCTAATTTAAAATGATTTAGAATGGGTGTATTTTAAACTTAAAATTAAAGTCATGCGTGAATTAGTAATTAAATGCACTTCTAACAAATATAAAACCTCTTTCCCTTTTAATTGCATGTGTCCAAATGTAAAATAATTCTTTAGTTTTCGGAAAAGAAAATACAGTCACTTTTGGACCAGTTTTATGAATCTCTTGGCAATTTCTTTGAGAATTGAAGCAGAAGACCACCATCCTTCGTAGTAGTCAGTACTGCGACACCAGTACTGTGACACGAAGGCCACGGTTGTGGCCGTTCTATTTTATTCTTTAACGTTAGCAGGTCACGTGACATTTAGTGGCTAGGCCTGCTTCAATATATTTTACGACGGCCACGGTAAGTACGTTCAGTTTTCTATCACCCACGAAGAAAAATGTATACATAATGTTCATAATAAATGATGTTTGTCCTATAATTCATAACTAATTTTAATTTCTTTCTAATTATCCTAACCATAGTTTGCGCTGCATAAATCATGTAGATTGAATTGGCCTATTATTATAGACCATTTCAATTTAAATGATCTATTATCATCTTAAAGTTCCCTCAGATACTTAGCTCAAGATGTTGGGTGCTCATTTTAACATTATCGCCGTCTTTCATTAAAGGAAGCTGCACGATTGCAGTATCTAATTTTAAATTATTAACCGGTGCGTCTGTATCAAGTCCCTCACCCTTCACTTCACTTACAATGGTATAAGACCGTTCAACTGTATTCTAGCCGCAATAAAAATATAAGGAGAGTGTCCACCGACACTTTCACGAAGCAACTGGATACCTAGCTGGAAAAGATACCTGACCAACCACCAACACCAGGCTACTCTCGTTCCAACCTCAATCATCTAGTAGACTGAACCTCTGTATGAAGTAGATGGCCTTAATGCAGTGGAGCTTCAGCTCAACTCTTTCAAAAACCGACCGAATAACACAAACTACTACTTTATTCTATTTATTTCTTCAACTTGAATTTTATAACTATATTCGAGTTAGACATAATATAATCCACATTTGAACCATTCATACCTAGCCACTGTGTTCCAGAATTCATAATGATCGGTTACTTGGTTTAGAAGTGAATTCTATTCATACGAATATATAAACATATTAAACATATTTAACTTTATAAGCATATACATAAACGGTCTTCAAAATTCATTATCTAGCTTAAAATCTTAATAACTAAAACCAAAATAATTTTTGATAATAACAAAACTTATTCACAATGAACAACATATATATTAAAAATATAAGCCATTTAACCGAATGTTGCCTAGTTGCAACACATTAGTGCAAACGATTCATAAATGTTTGCATCACATTTTTACAAAGTTTCCGGAGTCATTCTCAAACATTTTCCTTCAATAAATGACTAACAAACAAGACAAGAACTAAAAAGGAAATGCCAAGTCCGGTAAGCGCGCGGATCATCGCAACAAGCCAGTTCGCTCTAAGCAACGCACAGGAAAGGTCTGATCAGAAAGCGTTCTTACACGGTAAGCATAATGAGGTTGCGCCATTGTAATGGATGATTTCTTCGGATAAGCGAAGTGAAATATTCAGATATTAAAGAATAGGCATTTACATCTGAAAGATTGAAAATGTATTGCGCATAAACGTGACTTGCAAGTATCGCTATCCAAACAGTGATTTTTAGAAATGAGTGTTCCTTCACAAGTAATGTCTCTGGCTAAAGCAAGATGCCACAGCACAAGATGGCGTAGTACATGATATTATGGTGCAATAGAAGTGATTCGGTACTGCAGTAAACCAATTTTTAAATATTTTTTCCTTTTCTTTTGTAAGTTTTTTTTTTTAATCAGAAATAGTTTTTATGTTATAAAAATTTGAAATCATATGATTACTTTTGAAGACTACATTATATATATATATATATATATATATATATATATATATATATATATATATATATATATATAATTAGACTAGCAAAAGTACCCGTCGTTGACTGGGTTCAAAAACAGCCTACAGAAAATAGACTCTGATTTATGAAAGTATGATAGGTTATGAAAAGGAAGGGTTGTAAAGAGATAGCTTCGAATTTGGGGGTATCAAAACCAAAGCAATATATGATGAAAGTAAAAATAAAATAGATAGACCGCATAATTTATTATACCATACCTATTCACACTAAAACACTTATCACAATATTCTGTGGATCTATATTAAAAAACCTTGTTAAACTTTGTGACATATTTCCATTCTATGGAGGTCAGGCGCGAACGAACACCCTATAATTTTATTATACCATATTTCTTCAAACTAAAACATAATTATCAAAGTATACTTACACAAATAGATATGAAAAGTCTTTATTAAAGTTTGTGCCTATTTCCATTCTATGGAGGCCAGGCGCGAACGCAGATCCCACAATTTTATTATACCATCCCTATTTAAGTTAAAACATACTTATCAAAGTATTATTATGTACATCTATATCAAAAACCCTTGTAAACGTTATTTTTTAATTTTTTTTATTTCCATACTTTGTGGACAAGGCGCGAACGCAGACCACACAATTTTTATGAATCATCATTATACCAGATGAAACATACCCATTCCTGTGTCTCGATACATCTTCTATCATTATATGTGATCAGTTTTCTATAATAATCAACCATATAGCAGCCTATTCGTGACCAGATACACACACAAACGTTCAGCTTTATATTATAGATATATATATTTATAGTCATTCGCATACAGTACTGTTTCGCTGTATCACAGCTCATCACTTCTGCTAGATAGGCAACTACCTCAAGCCGAGATCGAAACACGACCGCCCGTACGACAGTCAAGACTTTGAACCATTACACCAATCAGCAGCTGCTGTGTAGGCAGTAAATTAACGATGTTTTGACATCATCTGAATACCTAAACTCGACTTGTTTACATAAAGAGCATCACTTAATACGCAAATGGTATATCGTGTATCACTTCCCAATATGCCCAACTCAAGATAAGGGCATTATAGTCATCCACATACAGTACTGTTTCGCTGTATCACAGCTAATCAGTATATATATATATATATATATATATATATATATATATATATATATATATATAGACTTGTATGTAATATACTGAGTTCGTGTAATCCAGTAAATTTTCATATACTAATAAGTTTTAAGCCTAAAAGAGATGGCTTAAAAAGTAAGCTACACAATTATCATATTTCATAATTGAGCATTAATATACCGTGTAAGCAAAATCAAGACTTCAAAAAAGGTGTTGATAGCAACAAAAAGTGTATTTCATTTTACGTTATAATTGTTTCCATGCCTGGTCGACAGTTTCAAACATTATATCGTTTGAAAAATGTCAAAAACCAGCATTTCTTCAGACTTTATGAATAAAAACACTCTTGACAATAGAACATTGTTTAAAGAAAAAGAAAAGAAACTTTCCCTTAACGGAAAAAGAAGCATGTGAGAAACATTTACCCTTGAGGTAACCTCGGTGGAAAGCCTATTTAAATATTAATATATCACCTAATTTTCGTATCCTTATTTAAGAACAAAGTCATAAGAAGTTTCCACAAAAAAATCTTTAGCCATTTAAAATTTTTTCTATATATCCCATTCGTTGAGTTCCTAAATTAGATTTCACTATTTCTTTATTTCACATGATTAATTTTTTAAAAATATTTTTTTTTTCTATATTTATAATATTGCCATAACAACCTTGCATTAACGTTACGGTTAATTTTAGTTTCGTATTTGCTCATTAGTGGCAAGTAATGTTTACAAATTATCGATTGTTTTAATACTTAGATATAAGACCATTTTAGGTTTAATGTTTAATTGAATATGAGAATAAAGAAAAAGACGGCATTATATATATTAGTCCTAATACAACATTTCAAGTAAAGGATTCTAATCTATTTATCATTATTTAATGTTTTAAAATTCATTATCATTCTATTTAAATATGTTTCCATATCGTTACTAAAAACAATTATGAAGGGAGATAATCCAATTATGTTTTTAATTGCTAATAGTTAATTCTGTTGGAAAAGAGGTCAATATTATTTCCCATAACAGCTAAAGGGAGATAATTCAGGCCGTTTGATGTTTTCGGTCTAGTGATTACTAGAAAGCGTCTGTGATTTAATAATTGATTTAATCAAACAGATCCAGAAAGTTTGATAGGTTCCCTAAAAACCAAAAAAAGCAAATTTATCATGTTCGACATAGATGTGTATTACCCTTCTATTTTCCCTACACTATCTGAGAAAGCACTTAAAATAGAAAAAGATGAAACTGACTTAAGACAGTTGGAAATTGAAATTATAAAGAAAATTCCAGGTTTAAATGGGAGACTTTATAAAGATGACATACTTTTCGTAGTTAATTCTAGCGATCGTATTACGGAACAATCAAGAAAAAACATCAGAAGTTTTTTTTTAAGGAATTTGGATTAGAAATAACAATTGATAGCAATTACAAGATAATTAACTTTCTAGATGTTACCCTCAACTTAAACGATAATACATATGAACCATATCACAAACCTAACCAGAAAATATTCTGCATAGATTACCGATCGAATCATCCGAAATGCATGAGTTTCTTAAAGGGGCTGATATAATTATATCGCGCGCGCACACACACACACACACACACACACACACACACACACACACACACACACACACACACACACACATATATATATATATATATATATATATATATATGACTGGACATGCAAGAACGTTAATAAATTATACCACGAAATTTTTAGTAACGCTGAATTGCATACCCAAAAGATAAGAGTATGGCATTACAAGAACTGTTTTAAAACTATAAAATAGATGATTTATTTTACCAGATTTTAGCTTTTCCAAACAAAACATTTTCTTCTGAGAGTGACACATGATAAATCAGTCTGAGTTTCGAAAATTAAATTCCAGCAAACTCCTTTATACATATTCAAAAAAAAAAAAAAAAGAAATGTAAAGAATTATGTACAATCATTCCAATATATAAATCTTAATTTTTTTTCTAAATGTTCAAAGTTAGCAGACATTTTATATAATATTATTATAAGCAAAGTTGGCGACTGAACAAGATTATTCTATTTCGACTCTTAGTAAAACTTTAGACCAACGAATTAGACGAATTTGGCTAATTTCAAATTTGAATGCAATTTGGCACGATATATTTTACGATTTAAATGAGAAAAAGAGCACATGACACATCCACTATCAGCAACTAACTATAAAAGAAGGCAATTTGGTTTTATACAGATGTGGTACAGAGATGGCATATTCGTGACATCCTCGACTGGCTTCCATACATCTCAGCACTATAGGATGCATGGAATATAACCTTTCCATCGAGAATGGGCAACATGCGGCATCTGTTTTGACATTACATTTCACTCTTTCTATCCACGGCAAGTGAATGGGAAAATCTTTCTAACAATTAAAAAAAAAAAAAAATTGCTCCTATTTAGATGCATTAGCTGGACTTTCCCACTTAAAATGACCGTGTGTCTAATCGTGCCCTTGTGGAGAGATAAGTTAATAAGAACAAACCGATAATGAGGTATGACGAAAAAATTATACATTATACAGCATTTTATTTAGATAAAAAAAAATCGTTGATGTTTTTAATCAACAGTTTTTATATTTAATATATTAAGCCAATTGAGTTTTGTGCAGATGTGGTACAGAGATGGCATATTCGTGACATCCTCGACTGGTTTTCGTACGTATCAGCTCTATGTAATACGTAAAATATATCTTACTATAGAGAATGGGCAACGTGTATTACCTGCTCTTATACTACATTTCACTCTTTTTGTTCATTAAAGAATTTAGCAATTTTTATTTTTGTCCCAATTTAAATGCATTTTTTGGTCAGCTGCGTTTTCCCACATTAAAAAAAAGACAATGTGTCTAATCTTGCCCTTGTGGGGAGAAAAGTTAATAAGAGCAGACTGAATGTGATGAAAAATCATAATTGGATTCGAACTTGAAACCGAGTCCGTGTCGTTAACTACTCAGTTACTGCCAGGCCTTATCTTTTCAAGCTAAATACGCGTTTTCCACAATGAAAATGAATGCAACGTGATCTTCCTACTCTAACATCTCAAACAATATAAGTTAAATTTAGTAATTATGTATAAATACTAATACGATTACAGTCATGTATATAATGTAAAGTTTGAATTATTGGACAAGATATAGAAGACTATGCAGTATTTTTCATAAGAAAAAAATGAAAGTAAAGATGTTTAACATTTTATTGTTTACAAGCGCGTTAGGAAGCGAAATCGGCGAGTCAAAACACACGTCTGATGTTTTGCTAGTCTATGTATACTCTGAACGTTTGTACATTACAGACTAAGTGTAATTAATTGTTATAAGTTGGAGTGAACAAGATTGCTCTATTTCGACTTTTCATAAAACTTTAGACCAGCAAATTAGACGAAGTTAATTAATTTCAAATTTGAATGTAATTTTGCAGGACATGTTTTACGATTAAAATGAGAAAAGGTCATACACCATACATCTTTTATAAATAGCTATAGTAGTAATAGAATATCCCACACCCCACTTTTCATATATAGACTTACTATAGAGAGAGTGGGTACGGGTTGACAAGTCTCTTGCTTCTGATATTAATAACATCATATTAATGCCTGTCTCCCCATTAGTGTATTACAATAAACCTTTTATATTCCCTTTGCTGACGTGTAAGTTGTTCTTTTCACTCGGTAAGAGCCTTTGTGTGCTGTAACCATTTTATTAATGATATAGAACTTATGAAAAGGATATTTGTTCTTCGAATGTAATACAGAAATGAATCAATCTTAAAAAAGAAAAAAAAGAAAAAAAAGAACCATCTTTTTTTTTTTTTAATACACGGAAACACAAATAAATAAGAGTAATAAGGAGACAAAGTTAAGCTAATTGGGTTTATATTATTGTGAAACTGGAATTTTATATGACACTAGCCTGGGTGCTCGGCGTTGCCCGGGTGTTTGGAGGTGTATGTTGAGCAAAAAAAAAAAAAAAGTGGTAGTAGGCAGGCAGGCTCAAAACCGTTCCGCGAAGGAGGAAAAGTGACGTCTTTGCCGTTGCGTCCATCGGCAAACCGGAAGTGGCAAAGATTTAAATTAAGGCTAGTCAATCAAAAAGAGGGGATGACTTTCGAAAATATTGGCGAAAATGCACCCAATTGAGGGCGAAAGAATTAATGTTTTTAGTAATTTTTTCGATATTTGTCGTCCGAAGGGTCAAGCTTATAAACGATACCGATCTCGTGAAAATCCGTCGCCTCTATCGAAAGTTTTAAGCAGACAGACAGACAGACAGACAGACAGACAGATAGGTGAGATTTATATTATAGATGAAACCTCGACGTCGTATACTTCACTAAAAAATCGGAAACTAAACCGAAATATACCAATAAAAATATGCATAGGTTAAAAATGTTATTTTCTAAAGATTTGTGATAGTTATTAGCTATACCTTTGTTTAATTTTCGATTTTTGAGTTGTTCCCTCGTAGTTTGTTGCAAATATCGAGCACAGGTACCATCGAGCCTCTTGCATATCTTTCTGCAAGTTACACCCAATTTTCTTTCATTATCGAATGCGGTCTTTCATCGTCGTAATAAAATAGTAACTAGATGCTCTTTTTCTTTTATGTTTGTTTCTTACGTGTTTCTTTACTTCATTCTATTCTAGCAGGCCGCCTGGCGTCGCCCGGTCGTAAAATACGCGTAAATATATTTTAATTCATACAGAAAGTGAGACATGTGCATGTGGGTATTATGTTTTTTTTTTCTAAGCAGTTCACTTTTTGTAAGTAAAAAAAATACTCGAGCTGAGATTGAAACCAAAACCTAAAAACTGTGAGTCAAGTACGATAGCCATTAGACCAGCTTGACACTGTCTTTAAAATATGTTTTCAAACCTACTTATTCTTAACATAATGTGAACGATACATGCGTGCGCAGTTGACAAACAGATAAAAATCCGATGACCAATATAATAATAATAATAATAATAATAATAATAATAATAATAATAATAATAATAATATAATTCGGTACGGACCCGACAAATGAATATCAGACAAAATTGGATTTATAAGACCATAAAATCTTACCTTGATCGCCCTTCGGAGCCTGTGGCGCAGTGGATAGAGGGGGTTCCAGGCGAGCATTTTCTGAAGATAACGGTTTCAATCCTATCCAAGCAGGCCAGAGGATTAGTTGTCCAAAATGTGGTGAGGTAACAACTATGGAAGGCAGTAATTACTGGGATCAAGCATTCCTATTTTGTTGTGGTTAACAACCAGAGGATGAGTTGGCCGAAACTTGATAAAACAACAATAATTATGAAGATGAGGATAATATTTCGCAAAAAGAATAAATGCACAAATTATGAGCATTGTATATCTAGGAGGACTTCCATACTTTCTTTTTAAACAAGGGCGTAATTCCCGAGAGGACAGTTTTATTACACTGAACTATCCATTAAAAGATAACACAATAAGAGACATTCGGTTTTTTCATTAATTTTACAATGCCTATCTATAATAACATTTTATTTTAGTTTCTTGCCTCTTGGCTAAAATAAAAATTCAATGTAGTATCTGTTATGAAGTGACCAAGAAACGTATCAAGTCGTAGAATATAGAAACTCGCGATTTCTGAAAAAAATTATGTGTGGTATGTAGTGGGCAATCTATAATTCTCCCACTATCCAACAGCTATGAGGTCACTTGTACGGCAATTGAGAAGGCTAACCCGCTTTTCTTTAACACCTTAGACTCACCAAACAACTCCTTCACAAATTTTACTTACCTGATGACTAGAAAATTGCCTCCGCGGTACCAGTATCCCAGAATTCTGGCGAAAGAACTGACCTACTCAGTTATCGACCTGTCAGTATCACCACCCTTCTTCGCTAAAATCTTTGAGACGTTTATCAATCAAGCGCTAGTCCACCATCTTGTAAACATTAAGATTTTTCCTACTGCAGATATTTTAACCATCATCTCTGAACGCATACACCATGCACTGAATAAGACAGGGGGAGCTAGAGCTGTGGCCCTTGATATATCCAAAGCCTTTTACAATGTTTGGTATGACAAGCTTCCTATGAAAATTAAATCATACAGTATTTCTAGATGAATACTTAACATAATCTGTTCCTTCCTAGAAAAGAGAATAATCTAAGCAAAATGATATTAATGAAGGTGTGCTCACATGATCGATCCCCGAATCTTTATTATTCCTGATATTTATAAATGTAATCCCTAATAAAACTGTATTTGAGATGGGTACATTTGCTGATGACAACATGCTGTATAGTAGATATGAGCGAAAAACTAATGTACATATATCCAAGGCAATCGCAGAAACCCTAGAAACCGACTCTCAGTCGGTAATTGTTGTGGTGGCACCCACTCATTTACATATGTGGATAATAGTACACATAAATAACAAGACTCGGTTAGTCTGAGTGTGTGTTAACCAGAAGCCACCGAAGGCCGAGCCGAGAGCAGATATGTTCTCCAACCAAGACTCTCTTACCTGACAACCATTATGTAAATATACTGTAAATATACTTTTCCTAATACACTTCTTATTGATCTACCTTTGTTTGTTGAGTCTTCATTTGTATTGCCTTATACGCTATTTGGTTCAACCTGCAAACATAACAGTTGGCGACGAAGATGAACGTCAAATATAACAGTTTGACGAAGAAATGGAAAGAACTCACTAAAAAAAAAAAAAAAAAAGAGTACAACGCAACGGTTGACCTTTCTAAGTAATACAAGTTTTGACGAACGAAATAGTCATAAAAACGGATTTCACGCTAAAGAGAAGTTCGACTCAAGTCGGGGAAAGAAAGTAACCTCGATTGATAGTATTGTATTTACTAAAATACTAGTCGAAAAAAAAAAAGACAAACCAAAACCGCTAATTGCAGTCTTAAAAAAATAAAAAAAGAAAAAAAAACTCGAATGTGGCAAAAGCGACAATTTACGCCGTTTCGCGTGGAATCCATCTTGAAAAAAAAAACAACAAACTGTAAAAGTGAATTTTTGTTTTGTGTAAATCGACAAACAGATTCGTATTACCAAATTACGAAGAGCAAGCGTACAAAAAAGTAACATACGAAAAAAAAAAAAAAGTTCACCAGTGGATTCCCTAATTGCTGTTCTCCGTTAGCAAAACATCAACTAAAGACTTTTTGGTAAACCAAATTTTTTTTCTTTCTTCGGTATTAAAAAATACTACAGTTAAACTAAAATCAAGAAAATAATTTTTTTTTAAACTGAAGTTGTCACTGGATAACGGATACAAGACAGTAAAACGCCACGTAAGAAAAAAAAAACACAAAAAAGAAAAGAAAGAATTAAATGTAGTCCATACATTTTATTTTTTTTTAATTGTGACTCGAGTTGAAATATCTTCTTTTTTTTTCTGTGGAAAGAGTTGTACTCAAGTTCTGCTGTTGTTTATTATGAAGTGCCTAAAACGGAAAAGTCAATCGTATTTGGTGGTTTCAGTAAAAGCCTCAATTTTTTTATTTTGGGGTTGGATAAGCTTGACTCGCTAGCGAAGTGAGAAAATATTATTCGAGCAGCGATATTATTATTTATTGAAAACGGGAACTCTGAACAATTTTTGTTGTAACACAAGCCATTTTATATTTTAGAATACACTAAAAAAAAATGGAAGATTTATCTAGAATGTTAATGCAATTTTTGCAGACGCAACAACAGGCACAAGCCGAGCGGGATGAACAAAGAGATGAGAAATTATTGAAATGGCAAATGGAACAAGAAGAAAGGCAGTAGAAATTACAATTTGAACAAGAAGAAAGGCAGAAGAAATTACAATTTAAACAAGAAGAAAGGCAGAAGAAATTACAATTTGAACATTAAGAAAGGCAAAATGAACGTTTTGCTAAAACACTGGAACTACTTAAGAATAATCGAAAAAATGTCGACAGTGCTAATTTCTCCCATACAACTATTTTTAATAGTATGGACACATTTAAGTATGTGCCGGAGGAAGAAAAGAATTTTGAAGCATACTATACAAGATACGAAGATGTCTTTCAACTGGACTGCAAAAGTTGGCCAAATAGAGAGAAAGTGAGCCTCTTACTCAGAAAGTTGGGTGTAGCAGAACACAGTAAATTCGTAGACTATATATATTACCTAAAAAAACCTACGGAATTAGATTTCATGGAAGCTAAAAGAAGTATTCAATCCGAATATATCTCTTTTTCATAAGAGATGGTTGTATATGAATCTAGGGAAGATGGACAACCAAGATTATTTGACATACGCATCAGTTGTCAATAAAAACTGATAATTTTAAGCTAGCGGAACTAACAGTAGAAGATTTCAAATGCCTAATCTTCGCACAAGGGTTAGTTTCCACGAAAAATGCAGAAATACGCAGACGAGTGTTGTCTAAGCTGGAATCTGAGCAAGATTTAACACTTCAGAAATTAGCAGAGGATCGTGAAAGGGCCATTACACTAAAAAAGGATTAAAAAAAGATAGAAGAATCCGGAGTGGCATATGTAAGAAAGGTTAGAAAACCATACACACCAACCAAGAACTATACAAATAAAAGCAGTCAAAATGGAACGAGATATTCCAAATATAATAATTATAATTATAGTAAAGAATATAACAAGTCTCTCCCTAGATATAACTGTATAACTGTAAGAGATGCGCAGAAAGACATTGAGAATCAGATTGCCCTTATGAGAAGAAAAAATGCTACATTTGCAAGAAAGTCAAACAAAAAAAGCCATTGTTGCAGATATAAAGATTTCACCAAAAAAAGAGACCAGCAAACAAAATCAAATGAAAAATTAGACAAAAATCGGCGAAAATACATAAAAGTGGAAATATTTAAAACGACAATAAAATTACAACTGGATTCAAGATCCGATATTTCTATAATAAACTTAAATACATGGAAAAAGTTGGGTAAACCAACCATGATGAAAACAAGTAAATCAAGTCGGACGGTGGTGAGATAAAATTCGAAGGAGAAGTTATCCTTCCGATAAAATTAAAAGGGATGACGAAGAAATTAAAAATGTTCGTATTGAAAAATAGTGAAAATCTGTTTGGAATAGATTTGATTGAGAAATTTGGACTGTGGGATAAGGCAATCAATACATTCTGTAAAAAAAATAGAATGTACTACTCCAACAACAGGAAATATAAAAGAGGAATTAAAAAAATTATTCCCTGAAGTATTCATGACTAAATTAGGTCGTTGCAATAAATTTAAGGCCTCGTTTGAACTTAAAGAAAACACCAGCCCAATTTTTAGAAAAAAGCGAAATGTTCCGTTCGCTGGATTGGAAAAGATTAATAAAGAATTAGATAGATTGGAACAGACAGACATACTATCAAAAATAGAACACAGCGACTGGGCAGCCCCCACCGTATATATAAAGAAAAAGAATGATGAAATCAGAGTGTGCCCAGACTTTTCGACAGGTCTAAACTCCATATTACAAGATTACCATTACCCTCTACCAAGCCCAGAGGAAATATTCACAAAGTTGAATGGTGGTAATATCTTCTCCAAGATAGACTTGAGCGATGCGTATTTACAAATTCCGGTCGAGGAGAATTGCTCAAAAATATTATGCATCAACATGCATAAGGGATTGTACAAATACAACCGGTTGCCCTTTGGCATCAAAGTAGCGCCTGCCATCTTTCAGCAAGCGATGGACACCATGCTAAGTGGTATTGAGTGCGCATGTGCATACCTGGACGACATTATTATCAGGAGCAAATCCCTAGAAGAACACAAGGAGCATTTAAAACAAGTATTCACTCGAATACAAGAATTCGGGTTTAAAGTAAAAGAAAATAAATGCGACTTTTGTATGAACGAAATTAAGTATCTTGAACATGGGCGACGTCCAGACCCAGAAAGATCTGCGGCAATAAAAAACATGCCAGCACCTAATAACATAACAACCTTGTAGAGTTTCTTAGGACTCGCAAAATATTCCCAATCTTTTATTGAAGGGATGCATAATTTGCGAGCTCCCTTAAATGAGCTACTAAAAAAGGACACACCTTGGAACGCAAGAATGTCAAACCGCTTTTGACAAAATAAAGAGCGCATTAACATCTGAATTATTTCTAACTCACTACGACACAAAATTAAATATAGTCGTCGCTAGTGACGCTAGTTCCTACGGCATAGGAGCATGCATTCAATATATCATGCCTAATGGATCTAGAAAGCCGATAGCTCATGCTCCGAGAACGCTGCTTCCAGCAGAGAAGGCGTATTCACAGATTGAAAAAGAAGCGTTGAGTATAATCTTTGCAGTGACTAAGTTCCACCGATATTTATATGGTAGACATTTTATAGTCACAATCTACGGATCAAAAAAATGATTGCCTGTATACACCGCAAATAGATTGCTGCGCTGGGGTACGATCCTACTGAATTACGATTTCCAGATACAACATCTAGCATCGAAAAAGATTTGCCATGCGGATGGACTTTCAAAACTGATACCACAGAAATATAATTTGGAATAATCAGTGATTGCAACAATTCGAACAAATTTCGAAGTGAAAAATATGGTAGCAAACATCATTAAAGAACTACCGGTAACATTGTCGGACATTAAAAGAGAAACCGATAAAGATGAATACACAAATGATATAAAAGAAAAAATTATAAATGACAAAAAGGTTCAGGAAATTTTTTCCATATGTAACGATGTGTTATTATACAGCGAGAGAGTAGTAATACCTAAAACGTTGCAGAAGAGGATTTTGAGAGACTTCCACACAGGACATCCGGGGATAAATCGGATGAAGTCTCTAATGAGAAGCTACGTATACTGGCGTAACATGGACATCGACATAGCTACAACAATAAATAGATGTAAAGGATGCCAGTTAGCGGCAAAATCCCCACCTATAGTACACAAACCTTGGCCGAAAACCGACCACCCATGGTCGAGAATCCACATGGACTTCGCTGGTCCAGTAGGAGAAAATTACTACTTAATTGTAGTAGATAGTTACACAAAATGGCCTGAGGTAATGCGTTGCAGGAATCCAACAACGAACAACTCAATAGGATTCCTATAAGAGTTATTTGCACGATTTGGTGTACCAGACACATTGGTCACTGACAATAGAACTCAATTCACATCCACAGACTTTAAGGAATTTTGTGACACGTTCCAAGTAAAGCATATAACTACGCCTCAGTACCATCCAGGATCGAACGGCCCCGCGGAGATGTTTGTGGACACGTTAAAACGAGCGTTGAAAAAATCCATTGGGATACTAACGGAAAAAGCTTTGCAACAATTTTTGCAAATATATAGGGTAACACCGCACCCTAATACACCGTCAAACATATCACCAGCTGATTTAATGTTTGCCATAAAGGTGAAATCGGCGTTTGATAAATTATTGCCAAGACAGGCAATTGTGTGAAACACTACACACATGATAAGAAAGAAATATAACTCGGGAGATCGAGTATATTTCAAGTGCTAAAGGAATAATACCTCTTACTGGGAATGTGGAGTAGTGGATAAACGCATTAGTGATTGTACATACATGATTAAAGGTCTACAAAATATACATAAAAGGCACCTAAACTAAATAAAAAAAACGCCACATTCAAGATGGTGATTATACAACAGCAGTCGAAGAGGAGGAAACCATGGAAATCATATACGAATCCTTTAATTTGGAACCGCCTCAATATACACCTGAGCCCCGAAGATCAGGTAGAAAAAGAAAGTTTAATGAACCATTAATGTTAAATCCCAAGAGAAAAAGATATTGAAATCTGTGTGACTTCAAATATTGGGAGGAGGGTGTTGTGGTGGCATCCACTCATTTACATATGTGGATAATAGTACACATAAATAACAAGACTCGGCTAGTCTGAGTGTGTGTTAACCAGAAGCCACCGAAGGCCGAGCCGAGAGCAGATATGTTCTCCAACCAAGACTCTCTTACCTGACAACCATTATGTAAATATACTGTAAATATACTTTTCCTAATACACTTCTTATTGATCTACCTTTGTTTGTTGAGTCTTCATTTGTATTGCCTTATACGCTATTTGGTTCAACCTGCAAACATAACAGTAATGGAATGGGACTGTAAGTGGATGGTTACATTTAATGCTACTAAGCTTTTAACAACTACAAATAACCTTCTTAACCACTGATTTCCATGACAAATAACACGCTACCTTAGAGCCCATCCTATAAATTCCTAGGCTGAACATTCGCGGACAACATGAATTGGAACAAATACATCGAGAACATTGTCAAGGTTGCTGCAAAGAAGATGGACTCCCTTTACTGTGCTAAAATTTACTCACACGAGAGGGTATCCTATATATTTACAAAGCCACAATTAGCCCAAGAGTATTGTTGCCATATATGGGCTGGTGCATCTACTACGATTCCCTCATTCTTAGACAGAATTCTAAAAACGAGTCTTAAATCTAAAAGGTCCCGCATTATCGTCCAAACTCTAACCTCTGCCTCATCGCCGCCATTTTGCATCGCTGTGCCTGTTTTACAAGTATTTTACTGGAATGTGCTCTGATGAACTCATATCATTTGGGCCCCTTCAACGTATATACTCCAAAGTTGCCCAACAAGCAGCAAAATCCAACCCCATTTTGTATTTTTACACCACTTGTCAAGGCCCGAAGTTTACTCGAGGTAAGGGTAAATGAATGTATGATGAAAGTGTAGTAATCATTAATGATGTAAGTTGGGTAGAATTTTATTATTTAAGAGGACGGTTCAACAATAACTTGTTTATATTGGACTTGAAGGCTATCATACCATAGTCGGCTGGGAAGTAGGCCAGGGAAACAATGATTCACGAGCGGGCAATTATAAGAAAGAAGCTTTGTTCGTGATATCCGCGTTTAGATTTAGGCACAGATAGAAGGTAGGGAAAATTGTTGATAATAGTTGTAGCTAGTCTAGTGTTTTTTTTTGGTGAAAGTTTGGCAAGGGGAAACCATAGATTGGAGCTCGGACGAGCGCATGCCATGTAAATTACGACAGAGCAGAGACAGGCTCGCAACGTCTCTTCTGTGGGAAAGAGATTGAAGGGTAGAGAAAAGGGCATCATTTACTAGGTTTCGAAGCCGGTTTTGAAATTTATCAAGGCAGGATAGAGCGCGCCGAGCAGCTCCTGCCCAGATGTGGCAACAGTACTCCATTTTAAGACGTACTTGGCTCTTATAGAGATAGAGAATTGCATCGGCAGTGAGATACACCATTGATGTCTCTAGATGTCGAAAACCTTCTACTCTAACAGTTTCTTCTCTCGGGCTGCTAGACTTTGAAATTACCTTCCTGTTCCCTATTTCACTGATTGTACTCACCTGCAGAAGTTTGAATGCAATGTGAACAGACATCTTGTTGCTCAACTCTATGTAGTCACCTGTTAGAAATGATTCCAAACAGTAATCCCTTACGTTCTAAGTGGCAATAGCTTTGGTGAAAAATGTGCGTGTGTGTTTGTGCGTGTGTGTACGCCTGTGTGTTTGTGAGCGCAAGCGATATACATTTGTAATATTTTGTACTAGTATTTTGTACTTTGCTCTATAGGATTAAATGGACACATGCGTGATTGTATTCTGTTCGAACAAAAGTGTTGAAAAATGTTTCTTCCTTTAGCGCACCTTTTTCGCTCATATTTAATCCTTTAGCATTCGATTGTGAAACGACACGTTATTCTCGCGGAAACTAGAGAACCCAAGCGAGGCCATGGTGAAGGCGGTGGCCGATTGTTTGCAAAATAAATAAAAGGATCATATGTTTTAAAAAGAAAACTAATTCCGCTCTTACGTGGTAACGTGAAGAAGGAAGTCGTGTAGCAGTGTAATCGATATTGTTGTACATTTCAAGCATGATAAAGAGATTGCAACATCTGAAATGATTCAATTTCATTTGATATCCACACTGTGGGGAAACGCTTTTAGCAATAACAGATGAAAACATCGAATAAAATGTCCTCAAAATAACATCCTGTCTACAAATAAATATAGAAAATTAAGATGATTAAAATGATGATGATGATGATGATGATGATGATAATAATAATAATAATAATATAAACAAAAAACAAAACAAAACAAAAATACAAAAGCAAAAACAAAACATTTTTTGTTACTCAAGTGTGTCGTGTTGTACATGTATTTCCGCTTCCAAGGCGGCCATGTTTTTACTGGGGTGATTTGCCCGCCAAATAAAACAACACTAAGAAAACTAAAGAACAAGACCACACAATAAAACAATTGGTATAAATTGTAACTAAGCAGTTATTCAGTTTTGAGCTTTTCCCTCGGCATCGAAGCCAACAGACTTTAGATTTTATTGAAATGGCTTGTTGCCTGCGGTATGGCTTTGGTCTTGTGCAGTTCTAGGAGGTCCAGCTTCGCAGAGTTTGCCTTCTCCATTTTCATTCTATTTATTTATTTATTTATTTTTGATAATCGACTACGGTGTACCTACTGAGGAATATGGCTGGGCTACACAGGCATTTTTTTTTTGCAGCCTAAAGTACTCTTCCTCTAGGATGTTGGATTTTAAAACACCACTTTCAGACTCTTGTGTCACATAATCCCGCCGTGAAAAGAAAGATAAATAAAAAGCATTTATTCATTCTACTTCTACATATATCAGGTTTACAAAAAAGTTCTTGCGGTTTTTAACTTTTAAATTCATATGAACATATCTGGGTTCCAACAAAAATTTATTGGTCAAAATAAGCACCATCAGAATCAACATACTTTTGCCAACGCAAAACAAGTGAATTTTTGCCAGTAACGAAAAAATCTTGCCTTCTGGTGGCGATGAAGTCGTTGAAGGCGTTTTTGTTATTGCTTAGGTTTTTAAGAATTTGTAGCTACTGCTGCATACGGCCGGAAAAATCCCCGGCAGGAACATTTCATAGTGATCACCGTTTTCAACGCCCACGCGTATGAAGGTACATTACTTCGTGACGACACCGCACGCATTCATAAAACAGAAGGATCTATGTTACGTTTCCTCGCGTAGAAGTACAGTAAAGAAACTGGAACATCCGAGAACTCCTGTATATAAAGATTTATCGCGAAAAATCAAATCAATTTTTCTCTTGTTTACCCAAGAACTAGATATGTTCAGAATAACTCCGTCACTGGGAGACGTTAAAATCCCCCGTCCTGAACTTACGCGCCATGCACATGAACCTTAATTCTCATCATGAAAGTTACCACATCGAACGAGAATTTAATTCCCCATTTAAACAATTTCATTTCGAACTACTATTCTTATGAGATGAACACAAACATACGCATTCACTTTCATGATTATGGACTGTTTTTTCTAGAAAATAACCACATTAACTTCAAGCCATGCGTGAGACTCTGATCATGAAAACCTTCTGCTATTCTCACGAAATCCTCATTTCATTAATCCTTGCGAAACTGTTTTTGTTTTATCGTTACTTCCATGGCAAGTGCTCGCCTGAGCTCCAATCTCTGGTCCCCCCTCGCCAATATTTCACGAAAAATACCCGTCTAGCTGACACCACTGTCAAAAAATTTCCCCACTCTTTATCTGTGCCAAAACCAAAACGTAGATTCCATGAACAAAGCTTCTTTCTTAGAACTGCACGCCTGTGGAACTCTGTTCCGTCTGCCTGCTTCCCACCGGACTACAACTTGGATGTCTTCAAGTCCAACGTTAACAAATTCTTGATGAACCGCCCCCTTAAGTAAACACTTCATCAAATCTCCACACTAACGTAATGTACTTGCAATAACCCTTATCCCTGAGTGGCTTCCGGGCCTTGATAAGTGGTAATCACTGTGTAAAAAAAAACAAAAAGCAAAAAAAAAAAAAAAACTCTCTTAAATCCATTTCCCGTTTTTCAGCTTTTTTTTTATTAGTATTAATAAAGCTCTAACATTTTTTGTATTACTTTATCTCATATTACAAATGTTATTTTGTAAGTATTAGACTTTAATGGACACCATAGCACTAACGTTTTTTTTTTTATTTAGTCTCATAATACAAATCTTATTTTGTATTAGATTTTTAAGAACACCATTGCGCTAACAGTTGTTTTTAAATGACCTCATATTACAAATGTTATTTTGAAAGTATTAGATTGTAAAAACCACCATTGCGCTAAAAGTTTTATTAATAGAGCTCATATTACAAATTTTATTTTATAAGTATTCGATTGTTAAGAACACCATTGTGCTAACAGTGTTTTTAATTGACCTCATATTACAAATGTTATTTTGTATGTATTATATTTTAAAGAATACTATTGCGGTAACAGTTTTTTTTTTACTTGACCTCATATTAGAAATGTTATTTTGTAAGAATTAGATTTTGAAAAACAGCATTGTGCTAACAGCGGAAATAACCGAAAAAGTGCCGCTGAGCCTTCCACAATTTTTAAAACGCTACGAAAAAAATAAACATCTATCTAACTCCTAACCCCAACTTTAAACCTAACCATAAACCCTAACCTGCGCGATTAAAATTACATTTTTAGGTTTGTTTTACAAGACACATTGATACGAAAAAGTGGTAAAAACAAATATATAACTAATAAATGTTGTTATGGCAAGATAGGTTACTCTTCTACCTACCTGCAAAAGTGTTTAGTGGTTTTCACTTTACAACGTTTGTTCGGTTAAAAACAAAAAGAAATAGTGTCTAACGTTACGCGAGAACCAGAAAAATAGCTGCTAATTGACACCTAAATATTTGAAATTTCGATAATGACTTAAAAACGAAAATAAAACAGAATGCTGTTAGAAGCATACTGGATAATTGTTGCTGTGACTTTTATTGGATTAGTTTCTAACAGTATTTTGTTTTATTTTTATTTTTAAGTCATTATCAAGGCTTCAAATATTTAGGTGTCAATTCGCGATTATTTTCTTGTTCTCATCTAACGCTCGACACTATTTGTTTTCCGGGCCAAACAAACGTTGTAATGCAAGTAAAAACACTAAAATATTATTCAGACGAGTAGAAGAATAACTTATCTTGCTTTTGACAACATTTATTTGTTATATATTTGTCTTGTGACTATTTTTTTCCGTACATTGTATTGTAAAAACAAACTCAATTTTTTATTTCTTCCAATTTATGAAAAGGTCGTCTGCTTGGATCCGTATTAGCTAAACACCGACAACGCGTTCATTCCTCACATTGAGATCGGTCTTTTCCGGTTATTGACGACAGTTGCCGAGAGATCCCGAATAAGTTCGTGGAAATCGCGGGTTACACAAGTAAAACAAAATTACGTCGTATTTTTTCTATATATATATATATTAGTTTCACTGTTAAATTAAAAGCAATAATTATATGTTATCTATTATTAGTACAAGCAATGGAAAATTAAGTTTAAAGCGATTAAAAGAATGGGGTTTTGAATCGGAAATTTCCCAAATTCTGATACCGATTCTGATAGCTCAAAATTTCTGTTTGCAATTTCCATTCCGATTAATCATTCCAATACTAATTATGATATAGAAATAGAATAACGACAACGACAAAAAGGAGAAAATATTTACATCGATAAAAATTAAACATAAAAGTAATTTATAATATTCTACACATTATATTTCTACATATTTATTATATATGTCATTATAACATATGAGCCTCCGTGGCCCAATGGATAAGGCACCGGCCTCCTAAGCCGGGGATTACGGGTTCGAGTCCCGTCGGAGGTTTAATGATTGTTTTTTTTTCAATGTTTTATAATATTTTACATTTTGACAAGATATTGTATCTTTATAACAATTGATTCTTTTCTTCTCACCCAATGTTTTAGCTTTTCGATAATATTTTTGATGATTTTTATATTTTGTGAAATGTAGTTTCCATATGACTCAAATCTTGTTAACACTTCTCATTTGTGTTTTAGTATATATATGTTTCTCTGTGTTTCTCTCTGTGACTTCCGCATGTTTTTTTTTATTGTCTACATTTACCAATTATATATTGAAACAACGAATTCCAGAATGTCAACTACTAAAACAAACTTTTAAAACTTTAAAAAATAAAAAATACGAATGGTTGTTTTGAAAGCTATTATTTTATTTGGATTTGTCATGTCCAACAGAGATAGGGCGCGCAACAAAATTGTTTTAAAGTGTGAAAGACATAATATTTCGATGGTCAGGATTATTTTTTTAAAAAGTGACTCCTCGAATGTCTACGAGGAATACCTGCATATAAGGGAACATATTATTTTGATATTTTCCTTTCTATTGTCTGCCACGAAAATAATTATTTACTTACATTTTCCAGATTTTGCTAATTTCTCAACTGTATTTCATTAAAAATTTTCATATCGCCAATAATAACTATTGGCGATATGAAAATTTTAAATGAAATACAGTTGAGAAATTATTCCAAAACTATTAATTTTGATTTCATCTACTCATGTGTAACGTATTTATGTTAAAATCAATTTAATATTAATAAAAAAATTCAGTATTTAATCATTTGTCGGCAGGTTTTTTCTTCCGGAAGTAGAATTACGACCGGAATAGAAGGGTTTGAGATAAATTTTGAGACGGATACCTGACTTTTGTATTTCAAACTTTAATTCAATAATTCAAGATATTAATTAAAAAAATAAATATAAAAGTTCTTTGATTCGATAGGGGCGCTTATTCATCTTAAAAGTAAACTTTTCTTGTTCATTCGTAATCCTATAATCGGAAGAAATGCCATGGTTGACGAATAGTTACCTACTCACAGTAAATATGGTGCTTGTTAAAATAGAGTCGACAGATCGACTTTTTTTTAAAATATGTCGTTTTAAGCAAAACCAACAATACTTACTTGTTATGTCGAAAATAGTAATATGAATATCCAAAATTACGAAAATTCATCTAGTAGAAAATTATTTATAGTTAAAAGTAATTTTCCGGAAAATTGGGGGAAATTGCATTTCCCCTAGATGTAAGCAGCTTGAAGATTTAAGATACAGATAAAGTACTTATCTCCCTTTTCGGACTTTAATGGCGGACTTTTTTTTTTAAACCATAGCAATAACAGTTATTCTACGCGATGAATTTTCCTAATTTTTGGATGTGTTACTATTTTCGGCATGACAGTTAAGTAAGTACTGTTGTTTTTGCTTATAACGACATATTTAAAAAATCGATCTGTCGACTCTAATTTAACAAGCACCGTGACTATTAACG
Source organism: Euprymna scolopes (assembly GCF_053919585.1). Lineage (NCBI taxonomy): Eukaryota > Metazoa > Mollusca > Cephalopoda > Sepiida > Sepiolidae > Euprymna > Euprymna scolopes. The sequence goes on along the minus strand of NC_136489.1, from coordinate 103,404,940 downwards.
TATCTTTACATGGAACTGTTTCAACACAAATATGTGAGTGGTAAACCCAAATAAATTGTTTTAGACTAAATTCTCAATTTTATTTCTTCGAAATTTTTCTATGTCGCTAATAACGTTTATCTTTCTTTCTATTGTACATCACAAAAAAGAAAAAAACATCACCCGCTTTTTCCAAATTAAAAAAATGTAGGAATTCTCATCAAAAAGTAAAACCAGTGTGCATTTATACTTGTTGTTCATCAGATCCGAAGACGACGTTTGCGTTCTGCATCTCATCTATGGACACAGAAGTAGCCCCAGCCTATAGACACATAGTTTGCATTGGATGACTAGAACTGGGGTGTATGGGGTGTTCAGGGAGTAGTTAGTACCTTTATTAGGGGTCTCACCATGTCCCTTTTCTTATGACAGCTCGTCTGGCACTGGACCTTACCTGGCACCCAGCTTTCACCTGTAGCTCCCCGTAGCTGTCGCATGCAACAGTGGCGACACCCTGTGTACTAGCGTTGGCGAGCTTGCTAAACCAGGTGAGGATAGCCGACGGTGCTCAAACCCTCGGTATTAGAATCGGGCTGCGTCAGCTTTACTTGCGAAGCCTGACTGCCGGCGAAATAAGCGGAGGAGTTCACCTGAAAATCCAACAGTTACGAAGGCGGTGACAGCAAGTGTCGTTGGGGGGCATAGAACAGGATGTGGTTACACTTCTACATCCTTACAAAATGCATATAAAAAGAGAAACATTGTTTAAATCGGGAAATCTGAGAAAAGTTAAAGCTTGTAGCAAAACTATCTATATCTGTTTTATTATAAAATTAGATATAAAAAAATCGAAGGTAACTTTAAATAAAATGAAACACCTTAATTTTATGGAAAAACTTTACTAAAAATACTTGTTATACATTAAAAAATACAACAAAAATCTATTTTATATGTCGTTATAAAATTAGAAAAAAACTTCTTAAATTGATGTTTAAATTTTATTTTGAACGTATGGCTAGACCACCTGTGAGCCGATAGGTTAGAATGTTTAACTTTGACTTTGTTTGAAAGTTATACATTCCAGCTGTTACTAGTTATCTTTTTCTGACGTCAAAATGCTTTTTGGCAGCTGTCATTCACTCTTTATGACGTCATCCATTTTAAAATAATATCTAGGTACGTTGTAGCATTAAAGCTATGCCCGTTTCTGGCAAGACCACCTATGGCGGAATCGTTGTGCACCAATCGGTGTTAGGGTTGTAATCCGATTAACAGAGCTCTAGTGAAAAGTTAATGCCAGTATCCTCTGGTCGCCATGTGCGAAAACGCAAATCAATGGGAATGATAATAGCAAAGTATTTTTTCAGCACTATACTTTAGTGGGATTTGCGCTAAACAGTTCTTGATTTTGCATGCAACCACTCACGCTCAGCCTTGATGCTCTCGATGTCCAGGGTAAAACACGCTGCAATCTTGTAAGTTTAAAGAATAGCTGCAGCGAACGAGGAGGACTTTATGCAGACCAGATTATAGGAGGGAAATGTTGTGAATTTCTCTCCTAATAATTACTTAAATAAACACAAGGCCAAACAATATTGCTTTTAACAAAACAACAACAAAGGGTTTATTTAGAAAAAGCGAGATTGTATCTCAGACTGGAGAGAAAGAAAGAAAGTATGTCTATTTTAAGGTGTCGTCTGCCATCAGACTGCTGTCGTCAACAAGTAGCAGTGGGAGGAGTGATTGAGAGTGGTCTGTATAGGTTGCTTGCTGGCGTCCCTCTGTCGATGGCAGCTGAGATCCCAAAGGGCTAAAAATAGTTCTTAAGGGGACAGCTCAAACCAATGCGCCCTGCCAACCGATTGGTCAGTGCGGCCGAATCACTTTGGCACCGGGCATTGATCCGCTTATTGTAAATAGTTTGTTAAGGTAATCCTGTAATACCATCTTTGAGAACTCTATGCAGAAGTTCAACACTAATAATAAACAAACACGGCAGTGTTTATATAACGGTTGTAGCTCAGTTAAAAAAAAAGGTACTTTTTTCTGGAAAGGAAGCGTAAACGTTTTCTTTGTTATTCACAAATTATAGTTTTCATTCTAGTTTTTACGTTGTAAGTTGGTTGTATTACGGTTTTTTTTTTTCAATCACGTCTCGACTCTGGTCTTCATTAAAGAAAATGAAGAAGCAATATTGATGGAAAATATCCATGTTGCTCATGTCATATTAAGGACGTTGTTTTGGGATAGAATAGATATTGGGGAGGAAGCTATGAACATATTTGTTAGATTTTCATTTTGGAGACAGAAAAGAAATGATGGCATTTTGGGACATGAAAAGAAATGATGGCAAGATAGTCATACAAAATATTTTTTTTATTGAAAACTAGCAGGCCGCCCGGCATTGTCCGGTCGTAAAATACGCTTAAATATGATATTTTGATTGATGCAAATTTCGCATTTATTATTATACTAGCCTGGGAGGCCGGCGTTGCCCGAGTGTGTGGATGTGTATGTTGAGCACACAAAAAAAGGTGTAGTAGGAAGACACGCTCAAACCGGTATCGCAGAGGGAGGAAAAGAACGGGGAAAAAACGTGACATCTTTTCTGTTACGACCACCGCCAAACAGGAAGTGACGTAGGTTTAAATTAAGGATAGACAATCGGAAAGAGGGGATGACTTTCGAAAATATCGGCGAAAAAAATCAAGTTATTAAGTTAGATCCATGTCCAAGTAACCTATATCTAAAATTTCAAGTGTTTATACCCAAAATTGGCGGAGGAGTTTGGTAGAGTTCTCAAAGGTCAAATCGTTGACCTTTGACCCCTTAATAGCAAAATTTCTGGCCGAAAACCAATTACAAAGATTTTTCCAAATCTCAGTACCCTGTATATTAAATTTCGAGTGTGTAGACTGAAAATTGACAGAGTTATTGTGTCGGGAAATGTATACAGAAAGACACATAGACAGACAGACAGACAGACACTTTCACTTTTATAGATATATAGACTAAGACAATGAAGAATAATCTGTTTCCCAAAAGTCCAAGGACGTTCTAGGTGAAGAAAATTCTTTTTCTTGTAAAAATAAGTTAAGTAGCCACGTTTATTTCTACTGGCGCCGTGTGTGTTTACGTTTATGCGAAAAGGACAGGCATTCTAGGAGTGGGTATATATTAGTGTGCCTGTTTTACCAGTAAGACAATGTATGTATGAACTGTATACTTGAATACTTTTAGCCATGTATATATGCTGTCGTTATGCTTAGTAGTTAGTATAGGTTTCCGCAATTGTGTTTCTTGTCAGTGACCTTTCGATGTCAAAGGGTTTAAATAAAATCTGTCGTGTGTAAGCGCATTGTCTCTAAAAGAAAAAATATATACAAAAACTGACGGAGAAAGAAAAACGCTGTGTTTGGTTTTTATATTCCACGCAATGACAATGTGAATTGGGAATGAATATTTCTTGCGATGTGATTTTTTTTTTTTTTACACAGTGATCACCACTTATCAAGGCTCGGAAGCCACTCAGGGATAAGGGTTATTGCAAGTACATTACGTTAGTGTGGAGATTTGATGAAGTGTTTACTTAAGGGGCGGTTCATTAGGAATTTGTTAACATTGGACTTGAAGACATCCAAGTTGTAGTTCGGTGGGAAGCAGGCAGACGGAACAGAGTTCCACAGGCGTGCAGTTCTAAGAAAGAAGCTTTGTTCATGGAATCCGCGTTTTGATTTAGGCACAGATATAGAGTGGGGGAAATTTTTCACAGTGGATTCAGCTAGACGAGTGTTTTTCGTGAAAGATTGGCGAGGGGGGACCAGAGATTGGAGTTCAGACGAGCACCTGCCATAGAAATAACGATAAAACAAGGATAGGCTCGCAACGTCTCTTCTGTGGGAGAGAGGTTGCAGGGTAGAGAAAAAAGCATCCCCCACTAAGCCACGAAGTCTATTTTGTACTCTGTCAAGGCAGGATAGGCTGTTTTTAGCAGCTCCTGCCCAGATATGGCAACAGTATTCCATCCTTGGACGTACTTGGTTTTTATATAGATAGAGAATTGCATCAGTAGTGAGATATCTTCTGGAGCGGTAGAAGGATCCCACCATCTTTCCTGCGACCTTGGCAACAGACTTGATGTACGTGTTCCATTTCAGATCAGGAGTAAAGGTCAAACCCAGAAGCTTGTCAAAACACGGGGCCTCGCCCAGACGAGAGCCATCCATCACAATTGATGCCAGCTGGGGATCAGAGCGTTGATGATGTAAGGATAGGAGTTTGGTTTTGGATGCATTAAAGGTAACCAGGCACATTTTCCCCCACTGAACCACGCGCTCGAGATCAGAGGAGAGAGAATCAGAGAGAACTTTGTCATTTACAGCCTTTGATGTGTTGCCGTAGATAGTCGTGTCATCAGCATAGATGTCAACGAATGATTTAATGATTTATTTCTAAGTGAAACTGGAATAGGGCCGACCACTTCCCTAGATGAGTTCATAATTAACGGATACTCTAATTTAACAGCTAAATCTGACATCCAAGATCGCCATGGGCATGGAATATGTGCCTACATTAAGGATGGCTTCCCGTGTGGCAGGGATATCTCTAGAGAAGATCCTAATTTACCCTATATGTGCTTCAGGGTTGCACTTGCTAACACCACTGCATTTATATTTGCCCTCTATAGGCCCCACAACAGCGGAGTTACTATCTTTAAGAGCATATCTGAGAAAATAGACCACATACTGTCTTCACACTCCTCGGCTAACATCCACATCTGTGGTGACTTCAACGTCCATAACGTGGAATGGCTGACCCATTCAAATAAGACAGATGATGAGGGGAGGTTTTGTCTTGATTTTGCCATTGCTTATGACCTCACTCAGATTGTTCGCGAACCCACCCGTATGCCCGATACACCCGGTCAATATGCAAGCCTCCTAGCCCTTTTTCTCTCAACTTCCCCTGAGCTATGTTCATGTTCCGTTCATTCTCCTCTAGGATCCTCCGACCACTCCGTCGTATCAGTTAAGATAAAAACGAAATGTAAGAAGCCCCCAGACGTACCCCTCCACCGTACTGTATACCGATACTCTATGGCTGACTGGGATAGCTTCCGTACATTCATATCTGATTTACCTCTGCATTCCATGTTTAAAAAGGATCGGTTGAAAGAAACTGCTGCTTTGAGTCGTTGTCCAATCAAGAATCGATATGTAAAACAACATTCGCTGCTGCTGTTATTGTTGCTGCTGAGCATATTCATTAATCTTTCATTCATTTCGAATGATTATTGTTGGCAATGGTTTACCCGATATTTTCCTAGTTAGAATTCTTTCTAACTAAGAAAATATGCTACCTACGATATACATCGGGTACTTTTCCTTTCTGTGGATCGAACTGAATTCGAACTTGACACACCCAGGTTGTCAGTTTGCGTGGTGAATAACTTAGCCACCGTCATCTCCCCGCAACTAATAGACAGCGAAACAAAAGCGTTTAACACCTATATATTTATCTTTTAATGACGACATATTTTGAATAGTTTCTTGTAGGTTGTTCAATCTCAGTGATATGATCGTGTTTATTTTGATCTTCAAAAGGTGCTTCCAAATTGTGGAATTTGAGTCAAACATCTTAAGCACATTATAATGTATTATTATATGTTGTGCTTAGGCCAAAACAAAAGACACTTCTGTGCGTTAGAATGCCCAGGGGACAGATATAGGTTTTTACATGCCATTTTGGCACAATTCTTTTTTGTAATCTGATAAAAAAAATTACCAGCTCAATTTCTTTTCTTTAATTCTGCACATGTATTTTCTATTATTATCGCTTTCTTCTTTCCTTTTTCTTTTATCGTCTTTTTCTTCTGTTGTGTTTTCTTCTCTTTTCGTCTCTTCTTTTTTTTCTTGGCTTCCACTAATTTTATCCGTATTCGTTTGTAATGTTGTATCCAAATAAATAAAATATTTCTTCGCTTTCACATATTTGAAAAAGGTAGGAATTTTTTTGTATCAAAACGTGATATCACTTAAATGAAATCTATTTCGCATTAGAATATTTTTATAGTCTGTTATTTACTAGAATACTCGTAACGGTAAAAAAACAAAAAACAAAAAAACAAAAAAAACAAACAAACAACAACAACAAAAAAACAACAACAACAAAAAAACAACAACAACAAAAAACTTATTCGAGCAGAAGTTTTTATTAATTTATTTATTGCGGACTATTATTCTCATCTTTCGTTGATGTTGTTTCGGGGCCCGTGGCGCATTGAATAGAGACGTTGAATATCTACGATTCCAGGTAAGAATTGTCTGGTTTCAATCCTACCAAAAGCCGGCTAGAGGTTTACGAGGGGCGTGCAATAAGTAATGCCCCTGACCCACTTCCCATAGCAGTAGAGCAACGAAACTTGGCAGTTATTAGTCTTTCTCTACATAGGAACAACCCAGAGTTATGCATTTCTTCCATCGTTTGATGTAGCTCCGGAGACCATTTTTGTAGAACACCCCAGGTTGGTCCTCCAACCACGACGTGACTTCAGAAATCAAGGCTGCATCATCTGGGAAACGCTTTCCTTTCAAAAACAACTTCATGGCTGGGAAGAGGTGAAAGTCAGAGAGTAGGGAGGATGGGGATGATTTCATAACCACACGTCCGTGCTTCTGATCTGGCGACATGCGAGTTGTGGACCGGAACGTTGTCCTGCAGGAGGAGGGTACCTTTGCTGATCTTACTCCGCCTCTGTATTTCCATAGCTTCCCTTAATCTCCTCAAAAGTGAAGCATAATAGGCTCCTGTAATTGTGGTACCCTTTGCCAGGAAATCTGTCATCACTACTCCGTCCTGGTCCCAGAAGACTGTGAGCATGACTTTGCCAGCGGAGGGCTGCACCCTTGCCCTCTTTGGAGGTGGGAGTCCAAGTACTTCCACTGCATTGACTGGGGTTTGGTCTCATAGTGATGGACCCAGGTTTCATCCTGTGTAATCAGTCTTTTGAAAAACTTTGACTCATCTTCTTGGCACATCTCCAAATTCACCCTCGAGCACTCGACGCGTTCTCGCTTCTGAAATGGTGTGAGCAACCTGGGAATCCATCTGGCTGACACCTTATGCATATGCAAATGGTCATGAATGATAGTTTCCACAGACCCTGTAATAATCTTGACATCTTGGGCTATTTGGCGAATAGTAATGCGCCGATATTCCAAAATGGCAACCTCAACTTGACGGACAAATGCCTCATCAATGGCAGAAGGGGAGTGACCAGGTCTGGGAGCTGTTTCCACAGACTTCCGACCATGTTTGAATTCACGATTTTACAAGGTCATATGATGGGACATTATCACCATAAGTTTCTTTCATTTCATCAAAAGTCCCCTGTGGTGTGCGTCCTTTCAAATACAAAAACCGGATCACTGCTCGACATTCAACAGGCTCCATTTAACACCTGACTCAGTTCAAACACCTGTAAAATAGAAACCACAATTAGTTCAGAGCTGTAATGACAACTGGAAGTGGGTCAGGGGCATTACTTACTGCACGCCCCTCGTATTTGGCCAAAAAACGTGGTGAGACTACAACAACTACGGCTGGCAGTAATTGCTGAGAATGCAGTTAGGAGATTCGGAGTTCCTATCCCGTCGCGGTTACCACGTGACGAAGGCCAGAGGAATAGTTGGCCGAAACGTCGTGAAACAACATCTACGAAAGATGAGGATAATAGTCCGCAATAAACAAATTAATAAATGATACTCATCTCAATAATGAATTCCAATTGAAATAATATTTATATTTTTTTTTTTTTTTCAAATCAATCCAGTAATTCGTTAGGGGGCAAGCTAGACTTTAAAAGAGTCTGTAAAAGAAAGGTGTTTACTTGTGTTGATTAATCGAACTATTATTCTCATCTTGAGTGTTATTAGCACATCAAGATGAGAATAATAGTCTGATTAATCAACATAGCACAAGCATTCACATCTCATCTAAAAAAAATTCAGAATTGCATAAAGATGTTCAGTAAAAAAAAATCAGTTTTAAGTTATAGTCTTCTGGAGGCTGAAGGTTCAGTCCTCACTACAGTTATTCGAAAAAGAAAAGTAAAAAGAAATTTACTTAATTATTTAACACTTTTACTTAATCATGCTTGACAGGATGAGAACATTTTTTTTATTTTACCAGTTTTGATATCAAAATGTAATGCCACTAAACGCTTAACATCATTATAGAAATTCAATTGTTTACATTAAGCATTGTTGATACGGAATGCAAGAGTAAAACATTTAACGGTTTAATGCCAAACAAGTACAGAATCTCATTCAATAACTAAACATTTTTTTTAATAAAATTAAATTCGATATTTCGATTCATAACAGAATCTTCATCATGAAAGTGCAGGCTTTTTTCTTTTCTTTTTTCTTTTTTTTTACATGCGATGGCGATGATAAGGCTTGGCACGCCTTCCTTCAGATGTTGGTGAAGTATAAGGTTTAAATGCCCGATATAGTAGAAGACGCCAGTCGAGCGTGTATGTGTTAAGTAATAGAAAGTCGGTACTTGTGCATTTAACGAACCAGACGTAACTCAGCATTTGCTCGGCTTTGTCCGGCGCATGACGTCAACAGCCGGATAAAACCGAGCGTTGGCGATAAAATAAAAACGCTACAACAAAATAACTGTACAATGAAATTGTAAAATGTAGAAACAAAAAAATTAAATAAGTAAAAAGCAAAAACCTACCGTTCATTTATGTTTTTTTTTTTATTATTATTGTTTGGAATTGTTTTCTGTTTTCAAAATAAATACATATAAAGCAAGTTTTTTTTTTGTTAAATAATAGGAAACTTTTTTTGTCTGAACTGTTTTTTTTTTCAATTTTTAACGTAAAAAAACATATTGTCTATGTCTTAAACACGTAAAAGTAAATATATATATATTTTTTTTTGCAACTCTTTATGTCAAATAAATGGAAAAAGCCTAAAAGAGGGTAATAAAAAGCATTGGGGGGGCAGGAACAAGGATTATTTGTACATTTTTTTTTTTTGCCAGAAAAAAACAAGGACTTTTTTTTTTTTGCCAGAAACAAGGATTTTTAAAAAATTTATGAGTGGAAGGAGGGTTTCGGCGTTCCTATTTGGTACAGTGACCAAGAAACCCTCCTTTTCGGCGGGGTCGTATCCACCGAAGACCCAGACCGGTGTCAGAAGTCTGCCGACGTTGTGTTTTCTGCGGTTAAAAACGAACTCGTCGATTTCTACCGTATGGCTTGGGCCTCCAATCTGCCGGGGATTCCTAAGAAAATAGTCCCTGCATATATCACGCAGGACAATTTTCCAATCCACAATTGTGTGGCAAGAACGTAACCCACATTCGCGATGGAGATTTTTTGTAGATGCCATCTCGAACGCCCATAAGTATATTATTTTTATTATACATGCGATGGTTAGTCGGGATTTTGAGAAGAAGGTCCCAATCCTAATGGAGGTCCATCGACGACATGTTACACTTCTACACCTCCAACCGTAACCGTCGGAAAGGCTTGTTCTCTTTGCAAGTACACAATCCTGGCCAAAATGTAAACACCTTTTCTCTTCTGCCAACAATTTCCGTTGCTGGCAAAAGTTTAGTGCAGCCTTTGGGGCCTGAAGCTGGTCCGCAAGGTTTGTAATATTCATTATTATTTCGTCAGTCATCTTTTTAAAACAATTTTTTTTTTTAACTCTCTTCAAATAAGCGTTTCTTGAGTTGTGACGCTCTTCCAATTGATAGCGAAATTCTCGTCTGCTTAATCGGCAACGTTCGGTTGTATCCGGCTGTTGACGTCATGCGTCGGACAAAGCCGAGCAAATGCTGAGTTACGTCTGGTTCGTTAAATGCACAAGTACCAGAAAGTCCACTGTTTATAGTAGGTACTGTTGATATTGAATACAAAATTCAAAGATTTAACGATTTAAAACAAAAAAAAGTGCAGAATCTCATTCAATAAATAAACATTTATTTATTAAATTTATTTGAATTTTGATCAAAATCCATTACATTCTAGAAAATATCTAAATTTAAGACTTAAACTGAAGAGTGTAATAGAGCGCAGACGCGCGTATGGTAGATGTATACAAATGCCGAGCCGTGTATGAAGTGACGTCACGATAAGGAAGAAAAGAAAAGGATATAAAAAGAAGAAGGTATGCGCAGACCAAGAGAGGATCACGATCACGTTTTAGTCAGAGAAAGTACCCGGAAATAAATGTCATTGTGTCAACGGAAAAAAGTCAGTCGAGTAATTCGCTGTCTTGGTTACCTTTGTGACAGTCTACTACGTGTTGGTTCCCTAAATGTTAACCCGTGTGTAAACATGTATAATGTTATAAAGGGTCTTAAGAAGAAATTGAAATTCGTGCCTAATTACTACGGATTAGATTTAATGCAAATCTGAAATATTTAAATTTTCAAACAGGAGAATGTACCTAACTTTTGCTCCTTAAACATTCAAAAATATTCCAACGAAACTGAAGCCTGTGGAATATTTATTAATTGATGTTTCTAATACTTAAGATTTCACAAAGATCGAAAGGATCTGAATTTTCACGATGGGTTTCAATTTCCTCTTTAGCCCCTTTGCATCAAACTAAACTAAATATAACCTACATTACTCCACATTATGCCTAGCAGTTGTGTTTCAAAATTCATAATGATCGATCAATTAGTTTAGCAGTGAATCTTATACATGTTATACATATAAATATGGAATATATGTGCATTCCTAAATTTATATATAGAGATGAGCTTCAATGTTACACCTTTATTCTTTGATATTTAGTTTTATTTAGCAGCTAAACCTTATGTCTAGAACCATTATCCTAGTTTGTTTATATCCATTAAATGATTTTGATTCTAGAAAATGTCTAAAATCTTAAGCTCAATTAGTCACAAAAAAATGAAAAACAGTTTTAAGCTACGATTTTACAATCGCATCGCATTTTTCAAACACTCAGAAAAAAAGATAATATCCACGCACGATGGGTGCACTTGGGATTTGAAATAAATTTATACGTCCTTGAATAAAGAAAATACTGGAACACCAAAGATGGCCCATATCACAGCAGCCACATACGTTTGCGTGGCAATGCTTTTTTTTCTTTCGGTTAAAAGTAATCTAATATATAAAGTCGGTCTGTCTGCTTCCAAATTTTCAAACTCTATCTCCTCCGAAACTAAAAGTCGCAAAGCGGCGCTAGGGGCCGCAATTGATTGGATTTTTTTTTTACGGACCGTTGTTTTATAGGTCTTTATCCGAATAAAATAGTTTTTAAGGGGTCAAAAAGGAGTCCAAATTGAAAAAAAAAAAATTGTTATATATTTTGTACATTTATCTTAGTTTATTTTTAATTCTTAAGTTTTGATTTTTTCATACGTTGGTATAGTTGTCACGTCACCATGTTTGAATGCTACTGTTTTGCTTTCGGTTTCGATTCCAACTGATGGCACCCAAAAACTTTCTTTTTTTAACTTTTTAAATCACGACTCATAATAATCATATATACGAAATTTGGACAAATCAAAATATCATATTTAAATGCATTTAACGCCCGGGTAAAGCCCCCCCCCCACCGCCAGTATAAAAAATCTGTCGTACTTTCGAAAGAAGAGGCGAAGTAATTAAAATATAGCTAAGTTTCTTTCTCGTTTGTCGACGAGATTTTCGATTTCATATAAACGGATGCCATGTCACGCATGTGTGCTATTCATAACGAGTCTCGCGAAATATTGTGGTTGTTTGACTGTGGTTTAATTATCATATGTCGAGACATGTCGACCCATGCAAGATATTTCCGACTAACTTTACATACCCAGTGTTGCCTGGGATGCAGTGGAGCCATCTAAGTTTCTTTGTTTACACATTTTTAAACTTAGGATAGATAACTGATATATTCTTTAATTTAAAATGGATGATTTTTGAAAATTTTATTTTTAGGTGATTATTTAATTGCTGAATTTTTTATTTTTAATTTTAGGTGATTATTTAAAAACATTTCATGTTAGTAGTTGGACACTTCTGAAAAATCTTTCCCACTCAGCATTTACAGCACTCTCTAAAGCTATAATCAATATTTCTAGTCATTCTTCAGAATACCAAAATGATTTACAGGACACCCCCAGTCGTATTCAACATGTCGTCTATACTGACTGAAACACGTTACTTTTTTTAAACAGCCTCGTGAAAACAACACACCTTGCATGTTGATTATTTTAACATTAACTTCTACACATTACGGAAATAAGAAAATAATAAATTACGTGTTATAACATCTACAAAACTCGAAGATAATTTACGTTCTCCTCTTGGCATGTATAAATGATCATTGCAGCAATAAATAAAATGAATATTTCATAACAATCAACAAATTTTCCAGTTACATAAACTATTAGAAAATTTCCTATACAGTTAAAAAAAAAATGCACCGAAGCATTAATGTAATTCTGTTCATGATAATAATTGTGATTAACGATAGTTACAAAAAAATAAACCGATACATTACTGCATCTGTTGTCATCCACATTATAGAGTGATACCATGTGTGTTTATCTTCTGATTGAAGAACGCGTTATATATATATATATATATATATATATATATATATATATATATATATATATATAAACTTTTGCTTTTTTTTGATGAAACTTACTGCATTTATCAGTAAAAATTATTTACACCTATTTCAAATTCTGTCTTCGTTTACGACCTGATCGAAAAACGCATTATAAAGACATTTGATTTTGTTTTTGCTTTTGTTTTAATTGTTTACCCGGTATAATCCGTTTTCCCAATTTTTAAAACCATTGCATATCTAAACATAGAAATAAAGAAAAAAAAACAACAACATTGTTTACATTACACTAGTTACATACAAAATAAATGGCCGATCTCCAAAATTCATATACATTTTGAATCTTCCCTTAACTAAAAAATTCATCTAAATTCATGAAATAAATCAATTTTGATGAAATTTCCTGCATTTATTAATTAACAATCACAGAATATAAAAAAAACTATTATTTTTTCTAAACCTTGGTGAAAATGTATTATTTTGTGTAAATAAGAAACATCTTTTTATAGTTTTAACCAGTGATGAGACGATTCCAATATTTTCCGATTCCGATACAATTACCGATTCCTATTCCGATTCTTTATAAATAACTAAATATTTAACTATATAGGTGTTATTTTTTCCGATTACCATAAAAACACACGTTAAATGTGCAGATATTTTATCAAAAGTATCAGGTTGACAAAGTTCTTGCAGCTCAAAAAAAAAAAAAAAATTGTTGATCGAAATAAGCACCAACAGAATCAACATACTTTTGCCACGCAAAACAATTGTATTTATGTCAGTAACGTAAAAATCTTGCCTTCTAATGGCGATGAAGTCGCTGAAAGCGTTTTTGATATCACTTAGGTTTTCGAAGCATTTATCACGCAAAAAGTTGTCGAGATGCTAGAAAAAGTGGTAGTCGGTAGGTGAGAGGTTTGGAGAGTATGACGGACGAGGTAGAATGTCCTAGCCCAATTCGTTCAACTTCTGCAGGGTCGGTTTAGCAACGGGCGGTCGGGTATTGTCATGGAAGAGAATTTGGTATGTTCTGTTGATTAATGCTGGATGTTGTTGTCGAAGATGCTGATGCATTACAGCCATTTGTTGACAGTACTTCATCGGTGTAATGGTTTTGCATGCATTAAAAAACTTTAATGGATGAGACCGGTTGTAGACCACAAAACAGTCAGCATTTTGGTGCAACTCTCACTTTGGGAAGTGTCGTGGAGCTTCGTTGGCATCTAACCACTGAGCTGAACGTCGCTGGTTGTCGTAAAGAACCCAATGTTCATCGCAAGTTACAACCCCGTCGAGAAACAGGTCGTTCTTCTTGCGTAAAAGAAGTGAAGATAACACTTCAAACGGCGTTTCTTTTGGTTGTCATTCAATTCGTGAGGCATCCATTTATCAAGTTTTTTTTTTCTGGCTTTCCAATCTCTCTTGTTGGAAATCGTCGTATACGTTATGTCTAATTCAGAAAAAAGTTCTCAAACAGTTATGCGTTGATTGGCTTCGACTAAGGCTCTTAATTGATCGTTGTCAACATCCGACGGCCAATCACTAGGCTCATCATCTTCAAGCTTCTCGTTACCACCAGGAAATTTCTTAAACTACCATTGTGCTGTTCGTTCAGTAGTGTTTCTTGGGCCAATCGCTTCGTTGATATCGCAATTTTCTGCCTTGCTTGAATTGATATAAGAAAACTGCGAATTTGCTTTTTTTTCCATTTTGTATTCAACCGTATGAAGTGAAAATATAATTGCTTTGCAACGACTGTAATTTAAACGATGAGATAGAGCGAAAAACACTTTTTAAAATCATATATAAAGTAAATGTATTATAAGGAAAACTTATTTTAAAATACATAATTTGAAATTGAAATAAAAAATTCCGCAAGAATTTTTTTCTCAGCCCAATAAAAATTCACTTGTGATGACAGTGGTCTTTAGATTTTAGTTGCATCGATAGTTTAACATTAATAAATATTAATTATTTTATCATTACCACCAGCAGTGGAAAATGTTGTTTCAAACAAAATCAAATACAAAATACAATTTAAAGAATCGTTTTTGGAATCAGAAAATAGGCATAAATTTTTCTGATTCCGATACCGATTCTAATATACCTAAAAATTCCGATTTTTCTGATTCCTGATTCCGATTAATCGTCCTAACACTAAGTATAACTATTAAAAAAAAAAAACCACATGAGTTTATTTTTGCTTTTTTTTTTTAATGAAAATGAAGCATCGTAAATGTTAACAATTTAAAAATATTTTTAAAAATATATAGCAGGGATATTATAAAAGAAACCCCCTAAAGTTCATGCCAGTGAAATCAATATAACTTGAAAAACATAATTTCTCGACTTAACGATGTTATCATAGAATTAAGCATTGCTTATTCAATATTTTCACCAATGTGATTTTAATGATAATTATTGCGAAAATTTCAAGTGAAATATTATATATTTTTTTCTTATACGCATGAACGTGTAAACATCAGCGTAAAATTTAATATTACAATACTGAAAATAAAAGTAAAATTGAAAAAAAAATTGAGATCCAGGATCGCTAAGAAAAAATAATTTTAAAATGAGTTTATTTCCGTACGTAAGTACGGATGGGCAACATTGTAAAAAAAAAAAAAATAAATAAAAACAGATAGGATTTGCATCCCACTCGCAGCGCTCTATTTAATCTTGTATATAGTATTTTGATTGCAGAAATTCCCTTCTAAACCAAATTACCGTAGGTTTGCAACAACAGATGTCACATACAAATTTATTGTGTCTAGACTATTAGCCCCTACATTATGTAACTTTTCAACTTCACTATAGACAGATGCAGGCCTTATAATAAAATTCTAAAATTCATCCTAGGAGAGAAATCATCACTATCGCCAATACCATTAGAGGAAGTAGTTCCTATTTTTATATCTAATTCATAACTGCTCTCACCGTCCCCGCTCTAAGCTGCGTAAAATTACAGATAGTAGACTTGTATTGCCCAGTCACCCTTATTAACGACTCATAAACTAACGTTCTCTTCCGATTCGCAGATTCACAAAATAATGATTTCTCCCTTTAGTCATTCCACCCTTTCTTATTGGATGTCAGATGTAATTCTCTTATTCTAGATTTTATACCTTCAACGGATTAGACACAGCATGACGTCTGCAGGACAAACGTTACGCCAAATTGTTACACTATATACACACATGAAACCAAAATTACGTTTAGCTTGTTTACTTCTGGGCTGCTCGCATATATTTAAACATCTTACTTTTTATTTGTGAGGGTGGGGCGGTTGAGTTTCGTTAGCTGGTAGAACACAAAACAAACAAAACGTACCGTTCCTCTCTCTCTCTCTCTCTCTCTCTCTCTCTCTCTCTCTCTCTCATTCGCACCAGTGGTTTAGTGTGTTTCCTTATATACTTTGAAAGTAACAAACATTGATCACTACTAAGGGAAAACGTGAAAGAACAACATTTTTATGTTATTCACTTTGGGGGGGGGGTGCAATTTCTCATCCGTCCACCCAGCGTTCCTTTTTGGAGGGGGGGGGGTTGTTGTTGTTTATGCCTGCATAGTTAAGTTTATGATAACCTATGTTTTAGGAGGGGGCCCTATGTTTCTTTTTTCTTTTTTTTTTCAACTTTTCGGCTTCAACAACTTTTTTTTTTGCAGGGGGAGGGGTTAATTTTTACATTAGATCCAACTCCAAAATTTCCTTGAGTATGACGAATTTGAAAACTTTTCCAGTATACTTATAAGGACAAGGTCATTTATATTGGGCGCAGGTAGGTAGTTTTCAAGATACAGATACCTGCGTTACGTTATGCTGTAGTTCTATTTATTCATAACTCGTGTGGCAAAATGCTCGGCGAATGTATATAACAAACACTGTCAATTTTGGGTATATAAAAAGTGACAATTTTATTCTTGCAATAATACTTCCACAAATATGTTATGGAGGGAGAGAAAGAGAGAGAGAGAGAGAGAGAGAGAGAGAGAGAGAGAGAAAGAAAGAAAGAAAGATAATGTGTAGTGGAATGTTGTAGGTGACAACAAAATGACAAGTCGATCGGCTCGGTATCCGTCACTCTCTCTGACTGAATTCTTTCTTGGATGGCATTTGTTTTTATTAAAAAAAAAAAACTTTATATAGGAATTTCATTTTTCCATACCGTATTCCACTAACACTTAATAAGTTCGGCCAAGGCCAAATTTCAATATGACAGTTTTTCAAACTTGTCAGTTGAAGAATGTTAATTTCAAAACTTCTGCACACTTCTTTCAATTGTTATGACTTTTGATGACATTTCTAGGGTTGTCAACAATATTTGCGTGTGTGCACCCAGCTCTATATGCGTGTGTGCATCAAGTAATAATTCCAGCGTTGCTCAGAATACTATCCAGCACCTGCATTCTGCACTTGCAGAAGTTGTGGGTGTCTATTCCGATAGCCGTTCTTACCATGGGGGATGTTGGGGGTCTATTCCGATCGTTCTTAACACGAGCAGGTTGAGGGGGCACCAAAAACAATCGTACTTTACTTTCATACACAAGGGAGTGATATGCTTACACCGGACAACGCCGGTTAACGGGTCCTGCTAGTTATTAAAAAATAATTATTTTTACTTATTTTTTCAATAAATAAATTGTCAGTGTAATCAGTTATTTTAATTAACTTTTTCATATTAAAAATACACTTTTACTTTTATTTAAAAAGGATTTATTTAATTTATCGTTACAACACGTTTAAGAGTAAATCGAGTCATAAAAAGTAAATAGATATTATAATTGAATATACACTTCCTTTTTAGTAAAGAAAATCGGATCACCTAATTTAATGAATATTTTCATAACCTTCAAAAATACAAAACTGAAGGTATAATAATAAAAATAAAATGGAATATTTGATATTTTGGACTTCCATAGAAACTTTACGCGACGCCATTTTCATTTGTTTTTATTTAGTGGAGGTCCGTTCCTGTGTCGAAACTCGCTTTTGGAGGATAAATTTATTTTTGTAAAAACAATTTTTTTTTAAATTCAATATCTTAAGACTTTACTAATTATCTTTGAAATAGTTCTTGAAAACTAATATTTATCTTTCAATGGATTTTTACAATTAATTTATGTAACTTTCAAATCTAGCTAAATTTTCGAATTTTCGAGTTTTCGAAGCAACCGTAAAAACTTTTCGCGATAACTTTTTTCACATGTAAAAATCTGTAAAAAAAAAAATACTGGGAAATTTATAAAAATATATGATAAGCCGGCTTATAGAACGATGCCCCCCCCTATCAGTTTTCACCATAAACTTGTACGTATTTACATGACACACACGAGATTTCATATTTCCTTTCGTTGTAAGAAATTACAGAGAACTTTTTTTTTTAGTATTTACAGAAACAATACACCCACCAGTTATTATACCAGTCTCTCCTATACCCCATCATCTACCACACTCTCTACCTCTCTCTTTCTCTGTCTGTAAATAAAACATCTGATTTATTCTTTAAAATAAGAATAAACCAGATGTTTTATTTACAATAGTATTACAATAATAGTAACAAAGCAATACAGAAAATAAATAACCCATTTAAATATTAACAGAAAATGCGCACGCACACACACACACACACACACACACACACACACACACACACACACACACACACAAACACACACACACACACATATATATATATATATATATATATATAGTAGAAATGGTAATTAATAAAAACCTGAAGAAAGTGCTCAATATTGTTGTAGAGCAAATATGCATTTTATTTTTTATTACCGTATTTTTCTGTTAAGTTACATTTTTGTTTCGGCTACACGACCGTTTTTTTTTTTTGGCCGTCATGTAGCTCCCTCATATATAAACACATCGGGCGAACCCAGGTTCAAATCTCGAGTCAGCGATATTAATTATAACCCTTTCGGGTGGTTACCCGCCGATTACAAGTCCTGGTCACTGTCAAGGATACGAACTCCTAGGTCACGGGACCAATTATTACACATTCCAAACCGCGACCTCTCTCTTGTCAGGCCATGTCAAAGGTTGAGCTCGGACATCTATAAAGTTCTTGCGATACCACGTTCACTAAGTTGAATGGACCCAATGTACACAACTGGGTGGCGGTATTGTTAATAAAAGGAAATCTTCATCCGAATCGATCCATTATGAAGTGAAAAGAGTCTTTTCGGCACACATTCCCAAGCGCGAGCAAACAGAGAAAAGATAAGCAAAAAAATTGACACAAGTCTTTGTTTTATTTTTCGTGTTATATATTCATAACAATGTCAATACAATAGCCTCTGTTCGCCGAAATTATAACGAAAGAAAGAGAAAAAAATAACAGGAGGAAAAAATAACGTAACAGGGGAAAAATAAGATCAGTAAACTATAACGCACATACTAACTTTTGTAAACATAACCACGTGAGTACCTCAGTCATTGCTCTTTCTAGAAGGTGGGGGAAGATGGGGTATTTAATTATTGTTCGTATTAACTTTAGATCGGATTGTATTTTTACTAGTTTTTTTTTTCTATTTCTGCCTTTCTGCGATCGAGCCGAATGAAATAAGTTTTCTTTATTTATTTGGTAATATCAATCCGGATTACGAGTTTCCGGTATGGCTGGTCTCCTGTTCACTTTATCTCTCTGTCAAAAAATGTCGAGGAAAATATTTTATTGCAAAAATTATAAAATTAATTTAATTTTTCATACATAAATTATTATTATTTCTGATAGCCTAAAGAAAACATGAACTATCTTTTTTTTTTTTTAATTGATGATTTCTTTCGATATAAGGTGTCTGACTTGATATTTGTTGTCCAATATAGAGTTTTCGAATGATTTTTAACAATATTTTAGTAAGATAGAACTGAACTATCATGAGTTGAAAAAAATCGCGAATTATTTATCATAGCCGGAAGAGAAAACAACAACAACAACAACAACAACAACAACAACAGCAAAAAAACAACAACAATAAAGTTAATTCTTTTTTTTTACATTTTCTTCCTTTAAATTTCTTTTCTTTGACTGATTAAAAAAAAGGGAATACAGGCAAAAACTGACACTGGATGGAAGGGGTCGCTAAAGAAATAAAAGGGGGGCAATTCCGAGACCACTCATATATTATGGATAAGTAAGAGCCAAACTATTACCCCCAAAACTATTTATCTGATAAGACGATTCCTAAGAATAACAAAAAATATTTTTGGTGGCAACTTAAAAAAAAACTTTTAGACAAAAGAAATTTCAAGTAAAACAAATGACCGTCTGTTTTATTTTATTTTCATCAATTATAATTCATTTTTATTCAAGCCGTATTGTTCTGGTGTTTTGAGATTCTCTTTGAGTCGTTCAGATTCACTGTCCCAGGGGAGGCGCGCACAGATTCCCACCGGATTAAGAGTTCTTCCAAGATTTCATCTCAACTGATTCCAGCTGAGACAAATAAATCTCAAAATAATTCTTCTCGGAGTATTTTTACCATTCCATCTTACAATGGAATTATAAAAACAACTAACAACGATCATCCGGGACACATTTTGTGTAACAAACGACAACATGGGATTCGACTTCATTTCTACTGAATTCGAATACAATTTCAACCGAATTTTTGGACAAATAAAATGGATTTTCCATTCTAATTCGTTTATTTCTCTTCTTTTCCTTATATTTTTATATTCAAAACTCTCCAACACTGAACATTTTTCATAGGAATAAGAGATTCTTATGCATTTTACAAACAATTTCGTTTTGTGTTGGCATATTTTATAGTCTTTATATATATATATATATATATATATATAATTATTTTAGACGTTTAGGCGTTTAAGTATGTTTCTGTATGAATTCTTTTTCCAACACATTCTTTTCTTGGTTTGTTTCCAAGTCAGTTGAAGTATGCAGTCTCAAAAGTATTAAACGCAGAAAAACAATCTTTTCTTTCTTTTTAATTTTAACATCAAAGCGAAATGTTGAAGAAAAATCCTTTCTTTTTGTTAATTGGAAATATCTACATTTATAGTATTTATGTTTCCGGCTGCTTTCTTTATATTTTTTATAGTTACTGCCATTTTGACTACTTTTCGACCGTTGTATGCTTTTACCAATTGACTTTTGTATGCCTTCCACAATTGACTTTTGTATGCTTTCCTTGTTTGACTTTTGTATGTCTTCCTAAATTGACTTTTGTATGTCTTCCTAAATTGACTTTTGTATGCTTTCCTTGTTTGACTTTTGTATGCTTTCCTTGTTTGATTTTGTATGCCTTCCTTGTTTGACTTTTGTATGTCTTCCTAAATTGACTTTTGTATGCCTTCCTCAATTGACTTTTGTATGCCTTCCTCTATTGACTTTTGTATGCTTTCCTTGTTTGACTTTTGTATGCTTTCCTTGTTTGACTTTTGTATGCCTTCTTCAATTGACCTTTGTATGCCTTCCTAAATTGACTTTTGTATGCCTTCTTCAATTGACTTTTGCATGCCTTCCTCAATTGACTTTTGTATGCTTTCCTTGTTTGACTTTTGTATGCTTTCCTTGTTTGACTTTTGTATGCTTTCCTTGTTTGACTTTTGTATGCCTTCCTTAATTGACTTTTGTAAACTTTCCTTGTTTGACTTTTGTATGCCTTCCTAAATTGACTTTTGCATGCTTTTCTTGTTTGACTTTTGTATGCTTTCCTTGTTTGACTTTTGTATGGTTTCCTTGTTTGACTTTTGTATGCCTTCCTCAATTGACTTTTGTATGCTTTCCTTGTTTGACTTTTGTATGCTTTCCTTGTTTGACTTTTGTATGCTTTCCTTGTTTGACTTTTGTATGCTTTCCTTGTTTAACTTTTGTATGCCTTCCTCAATTGACTTTTGTATGCTTTCCTCAATTGACTTTTGTATGCTTTCCTTGTTTGACTTTTGTATGCTTTCTTTGTTTAACTTTTGTATGCCTTCCTCAATTGACTTTTGTATGCTTTCCTTGTTTGACTTTTGTATGCTTTCCTTGTTTGACTTTTGTATGCTTTCCTTGTTTGACTTTTGTATGCTTTCCTTGTTTGACTTTTGTATGCTTTCCTTGTTTGACTTTTGTATGCCTTCCTCAATTGACTTTTGTATGCTTTCCTTGTTTGACTTTTGTATACTTTCCTTGTTTGACTTTTGTATGCCTTCCTTGTTTGACTTTTGTATGCCTTCCTTAATTGACTTTTGTAAGCTTTCCTTGTTTGACTTTTGTATGCCTTCCTAAATTGACTTTTGCATGCTTTTCTTGTTTGACTTTTGTATGCTTTCCTTGTTTTACTTTTGTATGCCTTCCTTAATTAACTTTTGAATGTCTTCCTAAATTGACTTTTGTATGCCTTCCTTGTATGATTTTGTATGCTTCCTTGTTTGACTTTTGTATGCTTTCCTGGTTTGACTAATGTATGCTTTCCTTGTTTTACTTTTGTATGTCTACCTAAATTGACTTTTGTATGCCTTCCTCAATTGACTTTTGTATGCTTTCCTTGTTTGACTTTTGTATGTCTACCTAAATTGACTTTTGTATGCCTTCCTCAATTGACTTTTGTATGCTTTCCTTGTTTGACTTTTGTATGCCTTCCTCAATTGACTTTTGTATGCTTTCTTCAATTGACTTTTGTATGCTTTCCTTGTTTGACTTTTGTATGCTTTCCTTGTTTGACTTTTGTATGCCTTCCTAAATTGACTTTTGTATGCCTTCCTCAATGGACTTTTGTATGCTTTCCTTGTTTGACTTTTGTATGCCTTCCTCAATTGATTTTGTATGCCTTCTTCAATTGACTTTTGTATGCTTTCCTTGTTTGACTTTTGTATGCTTTCCTTGTTTGACTTTTGTATGCCTTCCTCAATTGACTTTTGTATGCCTTCCTCAATTGACTTTTGTATGCTTTCCTTGTTTGACTTTTGTATGCCTTCCTCAATTTACTTTTGTATGCCTTCTTCAATTGACTTTTGTATGCCTTCCTCAATTGACTTTTGTATGCTTTCCTTGTTTGACTTTTGTATGCTTTCCTTGTTTGACTTTTGTATGCTTTCCTTGTTTGACTTTTGTATGCTTTCCTTGTTTGACTTTTGTATGCCTTCCTCAATTGACTTTTGTATGCCTTCCTCAATTGACTTTTGTATGCCTTCTTCAAATGACTTTTGTATGCCTTCCTCAATTGACTTTTGTATGCTTTCCTTGTTTGACTTTTGTATGCTTTCCTTGTTTGACTTTTGTATGCTTTCCTTGTTTGACTTTTGTATGCCTTCCTCAATTGACTTTTGTATGCCTTCCTCAATTGACTTTTGTATGCCTTCCTCAATTGACTTTTGCATGCCTTCCTCAATTGACTTTTGTATGCTTTCCTTGTTTGACTTTTGTATGCTTTCCTTGTTTGACTTTTGTATGCCTTCCTCAATTGCCTTTGGTATGCCTTCCTCAATTTACTTTTGTATGCTTTCCTTGTTTGACTTTTGTATGCCTTCCTCAATTGACTTTTGTATGCCTTCCTCAATTGACTTTTGTATGCTTTCCTTGTTCGACTTTTGTATGCTTTCCTTGTTTGACTTTTGTATGCCTTCCTCAATTGACTTTTGTATGCCTTCCTCGATTTACTTTTGTATGCCTTCCTCAATTGACTTTTGTATGCTTTCCTTGTTTGACTTTTGTATGTCTTCCTCAATTGACTTTGGTATGCCTTCCTCAATTGACTTTTGTATGCTTTCCTTGTTTGACTTTTGTATGCCTTCCTCAATTGACTTTTGTATGCCTTCTTCAATTGACTTTTGTATGCTTTCCTCGTTTGACTTTTGTATGCTTTCCTTGTTTGACTTTCGTATGCCTTCCTCAATTGACTTTTGTATGCTTTCCTTGTTCGACTTTTGTATGCTTTCCATTGTTTGACTTTTGTATGCCTTCCTCAATTGACTTTTGTAGTCCTTCCTCAATTGACTTTTGTATGCTTTCCTTGTTTTACTTTTGTATGCTTTCCTTGTTTGACTTTTGTATGCCTTCCTCAATTGACTTTTCCATGCTTTCCCAAATTGACTTTTGTATGCTTTCCTTGTTTGAATTATGTATGCTTTCCTTGTTTGACATTTGTATGCTTTCCTTGTTTGACTTTTGTATGCTTTCCTTGTTTGACTTTTGTATGCCTTCTTCAATTGACCTTTGTATGCCTTCCTCAATTGACTTTTGTATGCCTTCTTGAATTGACTTTTGCATGCCTTCCTCAATTGACTTTTGTATGCTTTCCTTGTTTGACCTTTGTATGCTTTCCTTGTTTGACTTTTGTATGCCTTCCTCAATTGACTTTGGTATGCCTTCCTCAATTGACTTTTGTATGCTTTCCTTGTTTGACTTTTTTATGCCTTCGTCAATTGACTTTTTTATGCCTTCTTCAATTGACTTTTGTATGCTTTCCTTGTTTGACTTTTGTATGCTTTCCTTGTTTGACTTTTGTATGCCTTCCTCAATTGACTTTTGTATGCCTTCTTCAATTGACTTTTGTATGCTTTCCTTGTTTGACTTTTGTATGCTTTCCTTGTTTGACTTTTGTATGCCTTCCTCGATTTACTTTTGTATGCCTTCCTCAATTGACTTTTGTATGCTTTCCTTGTTTGACTGTTGTATGCTTTCCTTGTTTGACTTTTGTATGCCTTCTTCAATTGACGTTTGTATGCCTTCCTCAATTGACTTTTGTATGCCTTCTTCAATTGATTTTTTCATGCCTTCCTCAATTGACTTTTGTATGCTTTCCTTGTTTGACTTTTGTATGCTTTCCTTGTTTGACTTTTGTATGCCTTCCTCAATTGACTTTGGTATGCCTTCCTCAATTGACTTTTGTATGCTTTCCTTGTTTGACTTTTGTATGCCTTCCTCAATTGACTTTTGTATGCCTTCCTCAATTGACTTTTGTATGTATTCCTCGTTTGACCTTTGTATGCTTTCCTTGTTTGACTTTCGTATGCCTTCCTCAATTGACTTTTGTATGCTTTCCTTGTTCGACTTTTGTATGCTTTCCATTGTTTGACTTTTGTATGCCTTCCTCAATTGACTTTTGTAGTCCTTCCTCAATTGACTTTTGTATGCTTTCCTTGTTTTACTTTTGTATGCTTTCCTTGTTTGACTTTTGTATGCCTTCCTCAATTGACTTTTGCATGCTTTCCCAAATTGACTTTTTTATGCTTTCCTTGTTTGACTTATGTATGCTTTCCTTGTTCGACTTTTGTATGCTTTCCTTGTTTGACTTTTGTATGCTTTCCTTGTTTGACTTTTGTATGCCTTGCTCAATTGACCTTTGTATGCCTTCCTCAATTGACCTTTGTATGCCTTCTTCAATTGACTTTTGCATGCCTTCCTAAATTGACTTTTGTATGCTTTCCTTGGTTGACCTGTGTATGCTTTCCTTGTTTGACTTTTGTATGCCTTCCTCAATTGACTTTGGTATGCCTTCCTCAATTGACTTTTGTATGCTTTCCTTGTTTGACTTTTGTATGCCTTCCTCAATTGACTTTTGTATGCCTTCCTCAATTGACTTTTGTATGCTTTCCTTGTTTGATTTTCGTATGCCTTCCTCAATTGACTTTTGTATGCTTTCCTTGTTCGACTTTAGTATGCATTCCTTGTCTGCCTTTTGTATGCCTTCCTCAATTGACTTTTGTATGCCTTCCTCAATTGACTTTTGTATGCTTTCCTTGTTTGACTTTTGTATGCTTTCCTTGTTTGACTTTTGTATGCCTTCCTCAATTGATTTTTGCATGCTTTCCCAAATTGACTTTTGTATGCTTTCCTTGTTTGACTTTTGTATGCCTTCCTTGTTTGACTTTCGTATGCCTTCCTCAATTGACTTTTGTATGCTTTCCTTGTTCGACTTTTGTATGCTTTCCTTGTTTGACTTTTGTATGCCTTCCTCAATTGACTTTTGTATGCCTTCCTCAATTGACTTTTGTATGCTTTCCTTGTTTGACTTTTGTATGCTTTCCTTGTTTGACTTTTGTATGCCTTCCTCAATTGACTTTTGCATGCTTTCCCAAATTGACTTTTGTATGCTTATCTTGTTTGACTTTTGCATGCCTTCCTTGTTTGACTTTCGTATGCCTTCCTCAATTGACTTTTGTATGCCTTCCTAAATTGACTTTTGTATGCTTTCCTTGTTTGACTTTTGTATGCCTTCCTTGTTTGACTTTCGTATGCCTTCCTCAATTGACTTTTGTATGCTTTCCTTGTTCGACTTTTGTATGCTTTCCTTGTTCGACTTTTGTATGATTTCCTTGTTTGACCTTTGTATGCCTTCCTCAGTTGACTTTTGTATGCCTTCCTAAATTGACTTTTGTATGCTTTCCTTGTTTGACTTTTGTATGCCTTCCTCAATTTACTTTTGTATGCCTTCCTTGTATGACTTTTGTGTGCCTTTCTCAAATGACTTTTGTGTGCCTTCCTAAATTGATTTCGTATGCTTTCCTCCATTGACTTTTGTATGCCTTCCTCCCTTGACTTTTTGTGATAGTAAGTAACTATCAAAAGACGAATGAACTGGCTTGACCACGTCAACAAAAGAAGTCCTGTAACAACAACAACAACAACAACAACAACAAAAAACAAACAAACAAAACAAAAGAAGGAAGAACCTCCCGATGAATAAAGTCGTTGAACTGACCAGATATGTAACGAGGTAGCGCTTTCTTTGCTGTCAGTGGAACGATTTACAAACCGTAAAATGTGAAATAATTGTGTATTCAAAAAGATCCTTTGAGGATTATGCAATAAATTAATTAAGATAACCATCTATATTACAGCGGAGTGTACAACGGCTGGAATGTCGGAATGATACCAGCAGGAGGAAGGAGGAAAAAAGGGAGGGGAAGAGAATAGTAGTGATAGTTCTGAAACAAAATCACGGTGATTTGCAGTTTTGCGCCTTGCGTTTTTTTAGGCGATATGGCTTCCTTGTGCTTGGTATTCTTTTATATATTTTCGAAGGAAAAGTCGCTAACTTTAAATGCATAAGGATATGGGAACCATGATGGTGCCACATGTGCTGACAAATGCAAAATAAGGAAGTGAAAACCACTAGTGCTCATTCTGTCCTAAAACTAAAAAACTAAAAAATTATAACGTTCACTCGTGTTTTCATTCATTCTTTAATGTTCGTTTCGATATTTTTATTACATGTAAAACGACAAACTTGATGTGTCCTTTGTATAAAGGTGAACATATGTACCTACCTTTTAGTAAGCTTCTTTTTTCTTACTCCTCTTCATTGTCGACTGTGCTACGAGATTCTCTCTATTGTTCTCTTTCTCATTGCGTTGTTTCGTTTTCTTCGGTCGTTTCTTTCTTCCCGGGAAGCTGCAGTTTTTTTTTTCGTTGTTTCCTCATTCCTCGCCACCGTGTTGATTTTTCTATCTAGTGACCCACGTTCGTTGTGACTGTAAATATAACAAAAAAGAAAAGAAAATCCAAATTAAGCTAGGAGTTTGAAAATTTATTCTGAGAGAAAACATTTACGTTTTTATAATTACGACGACACTCATATTTATAATGGAGTGAGACTTAATTACTTATATAAAAAAGATAGACAAATAGTTGGAAGAATTCAGCGTTCTCCGCTTCAGGCAACTTTCCCAATTTCATTTGCTTATTGCCACATCTTATTAGAGATCCGTTCGCTTTAAATTTCCACAACGGACTGATTCTAAATCTAGTCGTTCTGTGTTAGCTTGATCTTCGTGACGTCATATCCAGATCTTATTTCATATTGCTTTGAGTCTATCTTCTCTTGACCCCCTGTCAAGTTTAACTTCACGGGTTAGATCCGTTTATAATTCATCTAGTGAAAGTTGTTTAATTCACCCACGGCCGGTCATAATGACCTACACCGATTCTCATGAGTCAAAACTCATACTAGTGCACATATCCAATATTCAACATACGCCTATCTATAATGTTACTCGCCACTAATACACACATAGACACACACGCACGCGCGTACACACACGTCTATCTAACTACAGATAGCTTTTTGCAGTATCATGACTTCAATGTGACATGTTTCATGATGAGATTCAAAACCGGTTTGCTTGACAAGTTCTCGAGATTCTTATCCCACGAAGTAAAGGAAATTATAATGCTATATTTGCTTAAATTCGTAGTACTCACTTCCTAGATAGCTCAGTTTTTGTACATATAACACAAGATACTAGTGATATGACGGTTCCAATATTTTTCTGATTCCGATAGAATTACCGATTCCGATTCTTTATAAATCTCAATAGAGTTGTTATTTTCCTCCGATTTCCGATCATATGTGCATATATTTTCTCAAAAATAAAAACACATTGCATGGGGCGATCTATATATTTCAGAAATGGGGAAATGTTGTGAAGCTTCTCCAACATCCAACCACTGTGCCGAACGTTGCTGGTTGTCGTAGACGATCCACTTCTCATAACACGTCACAACCCACTCATGAAATGGGTCGTATTTTCACAGAAGGAGCGTAGAAACGCCTCCAAGCGACGATTTTTTGATTATCGTTCAATTCATGCGGCACTCATTTATCCAAATTTTTTGACTTCCTTATTTGCTTTAAATGGCGAATGACTTGAGTGGCCGAACTCGAGTTCAACAGCAACTTCTCGTATGGTTTTGTGAGGATCGGCTTCAATTAAGGCTTTCAAATGTTCGTTATCAAACGCAGTTGGCCGACCGCGACTGTCTTCATCTTCGAGGCTCTCGTTTCCATTGCGAAATTTCTTGTGCCACACAATCGTTAGTGGTTCCTGGGCCAAACGCATCACTAATATTATGAGCTGTGTCGACAGCTTTTCGGCCTAGTTTGAACTGGAACAAGAATATCGTGCGGATTTGAATTTTGTCCATGCTGTCGAAAAGCCTGCAAAAATGAATGAAGAGAATGAGAACGGTAACGAATAACACGATTCAATAGAGCGAAAAACGTGCTTAAAAATGATATATAAGATGGATATATATATCAATGAATTCATTTAGAAATCAGATATAAAATAACATATGTGAGAAAACGATATTGTTTTTGCACCGACCTAATACTTGTAAAAAAATAAATGGAATGCGACATTGCGGCGATGGAACAGGGCCTGGAGCCTGGTTGATCATGCGGGACCTACTATGTTTGATACTCTTTTGTGTTTTTGAACCCTGTCTAAGAGGAAGAGACTAGTGATAGATGCATCTTCCCAGATGTGGCAACCAAAATCAATGTATTGGCGAATGGTGGCTACGTAGAAATACATGATACTGTCATGCGTGTGTAGGTTTTTAGCACGGTTCTAGAGCATTCTTTAGTTCTTAGCATAATTCAACTAATCAGATAAACAATTATATCATTTAACTATTACTTTTTTAAGCAACTAGACGAACTATTGTTTTACACTACGCGGCAGATACGTCATTTGTGTTTTTGTTTCTAAGCATAATTCAATTAATTCAAGGGAGATAATTCATATTTTAATTTGAAATTTAATACCAGAGTTATTCCTCTTAAATTAGCACTTCCTTAAAATCATATGTTACATTATTGTTAAGAACTAAAAAAAACATTACTGAATTTCTGGTAATGTCGGGTTGGTGCAGTTAGTACTCTATAATGTTCGATATTTCTGGTAAAATCTTTAGCATCAGTGATTTCCAAAACGAATCTGACATTTTCAACCCCCCCCTCCGGACGTATACATCCATGCTAATTCTTTCCACACAGAGAGAAAGAGAGAGAGAGAGAGAGAGAGAGAGAGAGAGAGAGAGAGATGGGGGGGGGGAAAGGAAAGCGAGCAAGCGTCGTATCTAAGTATATGTGTGTACACGCGCGTCTAGGGTCAATTAGAACAGCAGGGCACTTATTTCCTATGTTTTTTTTGTTTATTTATTTATTTTTTTTTTTTAGATAAAAATGCTCTTTTCATCACCTGCCCTCCATATCTTTTCTCGATAACTCAAGAAGTTATGGGTCACTGTCCAAGTGTAGATTTCCTAAGATATTACAGTTCTAGTTAATTTACTGTTTTCCACGCTCTCTACGCTACAGCTACCAGGCGATGATGATATTCTTGAGATAAAGAAAGATTCGTGTCAGAAAAAATAAATAATGGACATTTTTTTTCAGAAATTATTTGATTACAGATGATAAAGTAAAATAATCAATCGACAGAGGGGTGAGGGAAATATTAAGACGAGTCCATTCAATCTGCGCGTTTAGCACTAAAAATCTATTTTAAACTTAACCATTACAAATTGACGAAAGTACAATTTCAAACATAAGCGACATCCCATCCCAGGCTAGGTGCAAAGTATACTATGTATTTTTGATGCTACACTACATATTTCCATGTTTCATTCATTCATTCATTTCGTATGAATCAGATGATTCTATTGTTGGCATTGATTTCCCCGATATCGTTTTAGTTAGAAATATTTTTTAAAGAGATATCAAGTACTTATAGGAGAAACCACGTGAAAGTTGCCAACATCCTAAGTGAAAATGTTTCCGTGAAACGAACTGGATTCGAACTTGGTACACTCATATTGCCAGTTCGTGTCGATAATCACTTAGCTGCCGCCACATCTCATCTTTACAAGGTAAATAAGTGTTTTCCACAATGAAAATTAATGCAACATAATCTTCCTACTCTAACACCCCAAACAATATAAGTCAAACTTAGTAATTATGAATAAAGTCTAATCAGATTAAAGTCATGTAGATAATGTCAAATTTGAATTATTGGACAATATATAGAAAACTATGCAGTATTTCTCACAAAAAAAGTAAAGGTGTTAATTTAACATTTTATTGTGACTTCCATTATTTACAAGTCAAATCTAGCCGGAAGTGTCCGGTGTTTTGTGGCTGATGTCTTCTGTAAGCATACGTCTGATGTTTTGCCAGTCTATGCATACTCTGAACGTATGTACATTACAGACTAAGTGTCATTTGTTATAAGCAAAGTTGGAGACTGAACAAGATTATTCTATTTCGACTCTTCATAAAATTATTAGTCAAACAAGTTAGACGAATTTAGTTAATTTCAAATTTGAATGCAATTTGGCACGATATATTTTACGATTTAAATGAGAAAAAGAGCACTTGACACATCCACTATCAGCAACTAACTATAATAAAAGCCAATTTGGTTTTGTACAGATGTGGTACAGAGATGGCATATTCGTGACATCCTCGACTGGCTTCCATACATCTCAGCACTATAGGATGCATGGAATATAACCTTTCCATCGAGAATGGGCAACATGCAGTATCTGTTTTTTTTTTGTCTTTTTTTTTTTTACAAATTGGTCACCACTTATCAAGGCCCGGAAGCCACTCAGAGATAAGGGTTATCGTAAGTACAGTACGTTAGTGCGGATATTTTAGAGTCTACTTATGGGGGCGGTTCATCAGGAATTTGTTTACGCTGGACTTGAAGACATCCAAGTTGTAGTCAGGAGGGAAGCAGGCAGACGGAACAGAGTTCCACAGGCGTGCAGTTCTAAGAAAGAAGCTTTGTTCATGGAATCTACGTTTTGATTTAGGCATAGATAGAGTGGGGAAAGTTTTTGACAGTGAATTCAGCTAGACGAGTGTTTTTTTTTTGTAAAAGATTGGCGAGGGGGGACCAGAGATTGGAGTTCAGACGAGCACCTGCCATGGAAATAACGATAAAACAAAGATAGGCTTGCAACGTCTCTTCTGTGGGAGAGAGGTTGCAGGGTAGAGAAAAGGGCATCCCCCACTAAGCCACGAAGTCTATTTTGTACTCTATCAAGGCAGGATAGGCTGTTTTTAGCAGCTCCTGCCCAGATATGGCAGCAGTATTCCATCCTTGGACGTACTTGGCTTTTATATAGATAGAGAATTGCATCAGTAGTGAGATATCTTCTGGAGCGGTACAAGGATCCCACCATCTTTCCAGCGACCTTGGCAACAGACTTGATGTACGTGTTTTGATATTACATTTCACTTTTTCTATCCACGGCAAGTGAATGGGAAAATCTTTCTAACAATTAAAAAAAAAATTGCTCCGATTTAGATGCATTGTTTTTTGAGAGCTGGATTTTCCCCACATTAAAAAAAAACGACCGTATGTCTAATCGTGCCCTTGTGGAGAGATAAGTTAATAAGAACAACCCGATAATGGAGTGTGACAAAAAGTTATATATTATACAGCATTTTATTTAGATTAAAAAAATTGCTGATGTTTTTAATGAACAGTTTTTATATTTAATCTATTTATGGATGTATTTTGTCTGATATTTAGTTTTCATCATCTAATATATAAAAATATATTGTGGGGTTTTCGGGCTTTGTTTATCACTTTTTATAAAGAAAAATCTCTTTACAAATGTATGTAAGAATGGTATTGGGTTAGCGAAGGTATGTAAGAAGGCAGCGTAAGTAGTTCGTTTTCTGACCACAACAAATTCGAGTTAATTCAAATGCATTTTTATAATGCAGAAATGGAGATTAATTTTTGAGTTTTTTTTTTTCACATAGATACTCCAAAAATTGTTAACTTCACATACCTCTGCTAATTGATCCAATACGCAGTAGAATGTTTAATATAGCGCTTAATCTTCCCAAATGGTCACCCTGGCCAGGCAAAACGTTGCCCCATATATATATATATATATATATATATATATATATATATATATAAAATAAAATAAAAAAAATAAAAAAGTAAAATTACCATACTCATGTGCGCACTATAAAACTATAAATAGATATAAAATCCGGGGAAAGGAAGTGAAGCCCTCCCTACCGTCACACTAAGAAGAGGGTTATGCTCGCTGACAGACGCGACAATTTTGAAGATGGGCAAACAATATAAGCTAAGTTAATTTAACAAATCCTAATATTACCAAAATGGCAACTGCTTTTTTTTTTTTTTTTTTTTTTTTTCTTAATTCTGACTAATGTATTTTAACTATATGCGCATATATTGTCTTTAACTCTTTGCTTCCATGCGAGTCGTTTCTTCTATTACTTTATTTTTTATTTATTTATTCACTTTGTTTATTTATTTCTCTTTTTGCTTTTACCAACTGTGTATACCTTCTCTTTAAATGTATTTATTTAATGCATTTTAATTAAATATGCGTAAAAATGGTCTCTAACACTTAGTCCCACGCGAGCCGTTTTTATGGTCAGAAGAACTCTACTCGATAACGAATAGCCTATGCAAGAATATAGAAGAGCTAGGACCACCTTTCTTTCTACTATAGAAGACAGAAGAACTTTATTTAAGTAGTATACTTAATATATGCAATCACTGTACGCTTGCTTGTATTAAAGTGTCCTCCATGATACCCATACCATACCAAACCACTGCACGTGGCTCATAATTTGACTGGCACTATATTTGTACCTGCAATATACATAATCCCAGCTGTGATACTAGGGCTAATTTTCTGAATAGATGCAACACTCTGCGCCTGACCTTAATGACTACAATTCCAAATCCCAACGAACTAGCTGTCCCTATAACTGGGAGGGAAAACCTAATAGCTAGCTACGAAATCTTATACATTTTACCTCCAAGACGATTGCGTTTGTCTTACTTGCATGCATAAAAAAAAAAAAAAATTTCCTCCCTTCTTCAAACTAAACCTTACCTGTAACTCAAAAATCCTAATGGAAATCCATCTGTAAATAAATACCCCCTCTTCTCTTGAACGCTAACAATCTACTCCTTCCAACCTATCCGCCACTAAACTCCCACATTGCTCCGCATCTGTAGTGGAATCGCTAACTTCCAGCCCCTAATCCCTCACATGCAAACTGTTTTAATAGCCATCACTAAACATCTATACATTTCTTACCTCTAAGGCATGCATTACAGCTCATTCCTATCCATTAAGGGACTTAACAGCCTATGCACACAAAGGCAGGTACTTAACAGCCAAAGTACTCAGAAACAAAGCGATATGCACTACACAACTGTCTCCTCGAGTTTTGCAACGATTAATTACGTTATTGAAACGACACTCCTTGTTATGCAAAACGCCCCATGACTCTTACTATAAAAAAAACCTACAACTTCAACTCTATTCGCACCTACTGAAAACCTGCCCATATATCTATTCACCTAATTACGCATGACTCAAAACTTGCTGTCTTATCCATGCTATATTGCACTTACATCTTAACCCTCCTATCATCTAAAATAGCTCGGGCACAACTCGTAGCTCAATTCTTAATACCTACTCATACTGTAACACTATACTAGACCTAAGCTAACATTAATAAAATAAAAAAAAGGGTAAGACTAAAATCACATTATCTCCTCCCTAACAAGCCCTCTTACAAACATAGACGCTTACACTGCATGAACTTCACCCACCCCCTTTATCCATTAACAAGTAAATAGCATGTCCCTAAATCACTTTGAGGAGTGTAACTAATCAGTAGAGATATAATCCCCCACAAACTAATCCAGTAACACTAACAACGCGGGGTCGCAGAAATACCTGGATTAGAACCTAGGCGCGGAGAAAACCCTCTCAGGGCTGACGGACCCAGTAGGTCTTCCTAGATCATCCGTCTAGGAGAAGGAAAACTCTGAAACTAAACCAAAGGGGAGAGAGGCCTCTTCAGTCTTGGATGACAACCTTCCTAGAGCTGGTGACTCAAACAAATTCACCGGTTTGCAAACCTAAATTGCTTAAGGAGTAGATAGGCTCTGTCTATCGTCCGGCTTCCATACTCCTTCTTTGCCTATTAGTCAAGCGCAGAGACACTATCTCAGTGATTCGACAGAAACACCCAGCGGTAGATCTTGTTTCCTGGATAGGGCAATGAACGCCGTTCTTCCCCATTCCCAGCATGCCCCACCCCTAAAACTGAACATTTGGGAGTGCTTGAGTATAAGATATGCCTGAGCGATTAGATTGGGTTGACCTTCTTCTAAAGGGTTGAGGGTACCGGATTGACAGTTCCTGGCTGCTGTTCCCGACTGGTAGTACAGGTGCCCTAACTCTTTAGTAGCGCTTAGAGCGGCTGCTCCATCAACAGTTGAATAATATCGGGTTGTTTGCAGTGCCATGACGCGCATGGAAAGGGACCCTGCACTCATCCCCGGTGGGCTTTCCCGAGGCCACAATCCTAATTGGAGAAAGGTCAGCTGATGGTCTACTTGTGATGCATGTCTGAAGCTCCGCATAACCTCTTGTTTAGCTCCCCCTTACCGAAACTCTAAAAAAAAATATGACGACAGTACAATCTAAAAATAAGCTTAAACCAGGATTAGGGACCAACAAATTCAACTTGCCTCCTCTCTTGAGGCTCTCATTCACAAATATCCGTGGGCTTAGAACTAACTTAGCTGATGTTGAAGCATTTCTCTTAACAAATACCCCGGATATCTTAGCACTAAGTGAGACTAACCTACACTCCTCCATTCCCTCTAACCACTTTAACATGCCTGGATATCTCCCACTCTGCCGTAAGGACTCTGACAGACATATGCACGGACTTGGAGTTTACATTCGTAATACCCTTCCCTTGACTAGAGAAACAAACCTAGAAACAGATGATCAAGCCTTTATGTGCTTTAGACTAAACGTGCAACACAGTATTAGCTACTATTATTTTCTCTACCGCTCTCCCTCGACTCAGGACTGCTCCATAATAAACAAAGTATCTGACAGCATAGACACGGCACTGTCCCTCGACACTAGCGCACAAATACATGTGTTTGGTGACTTTAATTCCACCACAAAAACTGGCTTGGATTCTCTACTCACACAGATGCAGCGGGCAGCACAACCCATAGCTTCGCTATATCTCACTCCCTATCACAAATTGTTACGTTTCCAACCCGTTTCCCTGACCAGGAAGAACAACACGCATCACTTCTAGATCTGTTTTTGACCACAGTTCCCGATGACTGCATAACGAAGGCCCACAGCCCACTCGGGAACGCTGATCATGCAGTGATAATGGTTGAAATCGCCCTAAACTCTAGACCCAAAACTGAAGAACCAGTGCTCAAAACAACGAGATATTATAATAAGGCTGACTGGGAAGCCATCAGGGAACTAATTAGAGATGCTCCATGGAAAAATATTTTCTCTCTCCCTGCTGAACAATGTGCAAACGAGACCACTGACTGGTTCAAAACTGCAATCGAAGCGCATGTTCCCATGCGGAAATTTTATAGTAAGCCCCACTCTCCCCAATGGTTTACGTCGACTTGTGCAACTGCCATTACTCAAAAGCAGCATGCATACCGTAGGTTTAACCGACATAAGTCCAATTCAAACAGACTGAAGTATATAAAAGCTAGAAATAACGTTAAGAAAGAAATAGCGACAGCTAAGAGAGAATTTACAGAAACCACTAAAAAGCGCATCGAAGCACAAAAACTAGGAACTCGAGACTTCTGGAAAATCTACAACAGTGTAGTAAATAATGGGCAATCAACAATTCCCCCACTAACCAACAATCACGAGGTTGTCTCCTCAGCAACCGACAAGGCTAACATGCTTGCCAGTCGGTTTGCCTCAAACTCCACACTGGACCCTTCCAACCACCCCCTACCTGACTTTCCTATGCGGACAGACGCCACACTAGACGATCTGAAAACCACCCCTGCTCAGGTGCATGCTATCATAAAAAACCTTGACACCTCAAAAGCATGTGGACCCGATCTTATCCCAGCTGTGCTATTAAAAAAGTGCTCAGCCGAAGTAGCTCCAGTTCTCTCCAAACTCTACAACAAATGTCTTAATGAAGCTTGCTTTCCGGGCTGTTGGAAAACTGCTTCTGTTGTACCAGTATTCAAGAATTCTGGCGAAAGGACAGACCCATCAAATTATCGCCCCATTAGCCTCCTCCCACTTTTTGCCAAAATATTTGAGACCATAATTAACCATGCTCTAGTCCATCATCTTACAGATGCTAAACTACTGACTGACAAACAATATGGATTTAGACAAGCCCGTTCCACAGCAGACATCCTCACTGTGATCTCTGAACGTATATACCATTCACTGGACAAAGCGGGGGAAGGCAGAGCGGTAGCTCTAGATATATCTAAGGCTTTTGACAGGGTATGGCATGAGGGTCTCCTCAGTAAAATCAGATCATACGGTATCACTGGTAGAATACTTAACATAATTAAATCCTTCTTAGATAAGAGAAAAATCCAGGTAGTCCTCGACGGTCGCACATCTAAACAATATGATATAAATGCGGGAGTGCCCCAGGGTTCTATCCTTGGACCTCTATTGTTCCTGATATTCATAAATGACCTCCCCGACAACATTGCCTCTGAGATGGGTATATATGCTGATGACACTACACTCTATGGCAGACACGACAGGAAGACGAATGAACACATTTCTAAAGAAATGGCAGAAACACTAGAGGAAGACCTCCAATCTGTAGTGGAATGGGGACAAAAGTGGTTGGTCGCGTTCAATGCTGCCAAGACTAAACTAGTTTCATTCAATAATTACAAGAAACCCTCTCTACCACCCATAGCAATGGCCAACGACTCTTTATCTGAGAGTCCATCTTTCAAACTCCTTAGCCTAACGTTCACAGGAAACATGAGTTGGAACAATTACATTGAAGGCATTGCCAGGGCCACTGCAAGAAAGGTAGGCTCTCTCTACCGTGCTAGAAAACTACTAACACCCGAAAGTATCCTGTACCTCTATAAGGCCACCATTCGCCCATGTATGGAGTATTGCTGCCACATCTGGGCTGGTGCATCTGCTACTAGTCTCTCGCTCCTTGACAAGGTTCAAAAGAGAGTCGCAAACCTGATAGGCCCTGAACTGGCATCTAAGCTTCAGCCTCTGTCCCATCGACGAAATGTTGCATCCCTCTGCCTTTTCTACAAGTATTTTAGTGGTGAATGCTCTGACGAACTGCAATCACTTGTGCCCCCACGACGCGAGCACCCTCGACAAACCCGACAGGCTACTAGATCCCACCCCCACACTGTAGAGATCCCTAGATGTAAAAGATCTTTTTACTCCAATAGTTTCTTCCCCAGAACCGCAAGACTCTGGAATTCCATTCCAGGTCCCTGCTTCCCCAACAGTACTGACGTGCAGAAGTTCAAGTGTAACGTGAACCGACACCTTGCTGCCCAAATCCCTACATAGTACCCCAGTAGTTGTTGCCCCTGATAGTAGCCCCCTACACCAAAGTGGCAATTTGCCTTGTTTGGGGTGAAAATGTAATAAAAAAAAAAATATATATATATATATATATATAATATCAGCCCCTTTAATAGAATAAAAATAAGAGTAGATTCCCGGGCATCAGCGGGTAAGGATATATATATATATATATATATATATATATATATATATATATATATATATATATAATCTATTGATTTATGTGAGTCTCTGCTGAGTTGTTTGGTCTCCCTGTACCATTCAACGAAACAGGTGCAAGATATACCATATATCAATCAAAATGACATGAATGTGATTTAAATATATTTGTGGCATTTGAATTGTTTACAAATTTATGTATGTATGTATGTATGTATGTATGTATATACATATATATATGTATATATATATATACATGTATATATATACATGTATATATGCATGTATATATATATGTATGTATGTATATATATATATGTATATATATGTATATATATGTATGTATATATATGTATTTACATGTATACACATAATTATATATGTATGCATGTGTGTGTGTGTGTATATATATATATATATATATATATATATATATATATATATACACTATTTAAATAGACATTCCGACGTCGATTCCATGGTCGAGTGGGAGAACTGCCGACTGTCAACACGACGGTTCTAGGTTCAATCCTTGTCTTGGGAGATATGCTAGTCTAGCGGCACTGATGAGTTATGATACAACGAAACAGGACTTAATGTCGATTACTACAAATATATTTTTACCCCTCTCTTTGGGTAGAGCACTGTCGTAAATAATTTCACCCGCTACTTAATTGGCTGAAAATGCGAAGCTCGTTGCTTGTTTGTTTACGAACAGGCGATTTGAGCACTATAAAAGTGGTGGCGGGTGTCTATTTAAATAGACATTCCGACGAGTTATTTACGGGCGTCGATTCCATGGTCGAGTGGGAGAACTGCTGACTGTCAACACGACGGTTCTAGGTTCAATCCTTGGCTTGGGAGAGATGCTAGTCTAGCGGCACTGATAAGTTGTGATATAACGAACCAGCACTGTATGTCGATGATTATATATATATATATATATATATATGCGAGGGGCGTGCAATAAGTAATACCCCTGGTCCACTTCCAGTTGTCTGATCTAGCTAAAATTTTGCATGTGCAATGATTTATATCTCTATGTGTTATGTGGCAAATTACAGCTCTGAACTAATTGTGGTTTCTGTTTTACAGGTGTTTGAACTGAGTCAGGTGTGAAATGGAGCCTGTTGACTGTCGAGCAGTGATCTGATTTTTGTATTTGAAAGGACGCACACCACAGGAGACTTTTGATGAAATGAAAGAAACTTATGGTGATAATGCCCCATCATATGACCTTGTAAAACGCTGGCATCGTGAATTCAAACATGGCCGGAAGTCTGTGGAAATAGCTTCCAGACCTGGTCGTTCCCCTTCTGCCATTGATGAGGCATCTGTCCGTCAAGTTGAGGCTTCCATTTTGGAATATCGGCACATTACTATTCGCCAAATATCCCAAGATGTAAAGATTATTACAGGGTCTGTGGAAACTATCATTCATGACCATTTGCATATGCATAAGGTGTCGGCCAGATGGATTCCCAGGTTGCTCACACCATTCCAGAAGCAAGAACGCGTCGAGCGCTCGAGGATGAATTTGGAGATGTGCCAAGAAGATGAGTCAAAGTTTTTCAAAAGACTGATTATACAGGATGAAACCAGGGTCCATCACTATGATCCAGAGATCAAAGCCCAGTCAATACAGTGGAAGCACTTGGACTCACCACATCCAAAGAAGGCAAGGGTGCAGCTCTCCTCTGGCAAGGTCATGCTCACAGCCTTCTGGAACCAGGGCGGAGTAGTGATGACAGATTTTCTGGCAAAGGGTACCACAATTACAGGAGCTTATGCTTTACTTTTGAGAAAATTAAGGGAAGCTATGAAAATCAAGAGGCGGGGCAAGATCAGCAAATGTACCCTCCTCCTGCAGGACAACGCTCCGGTCCACAACTCGCATGTCGCCAGATCAGAAGCACGGGCGTGTGATTATGAAAAACATCCCCATCCTCCATACTCTCCTGACCTTGCACCCTCTGACTTTCACCTCTTCCTAGCCATGAAGTTGTTTTTGAAAGGAAATCATTTCCCAGATGATGCAGCCTTGATTTCTGAAGTCACGTCGTGGTTGGAAGACCAATCTAGGGTGTTCTACAAAAACGGTCTTCAGAGCTGCATCAAACGATGGGAGAAATGCATAACTGGGTTGTTCCTATGTAGAGAAAGACTAATAACTGTGCCAAGTTTCGTTGCTCTACTGCTATGGGAAGTGGGTCAGGGGCATTACTTATTGCACGCTCCTCGTATATATATATATATATATATATATATATATATATATATATGGGAGAGAGAGACGTGGGGTCGATTGCTTTTCTGTCAAAGTTGTTTATTTATATGTGTCTGTTGGTCTGTTTCACACGCGTAGGTCTAAAATAACATCCTAAGATACATTTTAACATGTCTACAAGAGGCTCTTATTTTTATTTTAACGTCTGGTCAGGAGAAATACATACCACTATTTTTTTTCATTTTTTAAAAATATTATTTGAGAATCTCTAACATATTCTTATATTTTGGAAGAAATTAAACTTTTTAGCTCCTCATACTTCTTCCAAACAAAATAAATGGAATTCATTGATTTAATCGCTGGCGACCAGGATTTGTTAAAAACAGTTTGAGCGGAATTAGTTAGATATATGAATGTTATTGTACTACACATGAATCTTTATTTGTTCGTGTGACTTTGT
This sequence comes from Euprymna scolopes, assembly GCF_053919585.1. NCBI lineage: Eukaryota > Metazoa > Mollusca > Cephalopoda > Sepiida > Sepiolidae > Euprymna > Euprymna scolopes. The sequence continues at coordinate 103,364,323 of NC_136489.1, read as the reverse complement.
GTATTTGATTCTCGCATCTATTGTTTTTATTTTCTTTATTTGATTATTTGTCGGAATAAAAATTACAATTGCGTAAAATTAAAAAGTATGAAGTACATACTTTCATTACGAAAGTAAATTCATCGAAATGTTTTTTTTATTCGTAAACAAACAAACAATTTTAATATTTTTTAATAGTTGGAAAAAAAGTACAGAATTTAAATATTTCTGAAGCGTTCAAATTTGAAAGAAGCTTTGAAGCCCTTTAACAGTCAATTAGAAATGCATTTATGGCTTTAAAATTTTTAGTAAATCCCTGTGTATTAAAAGATGGAAAATTTTGGAAGCTATTCTTGCATTGAATACTTTTATAAATAAGGATTATTAGTTATCGTTCTATGGTGATTTGCTTCAAGTAATAATTTAATGACCAAACGATACCGAAATAATGCAATTTGGCAAAATCAAAACCAGATAAATTAAATGAAATAAAAATAAGAGTAGATTCCCGGGTAACGGCGATTAGGGATAGCTAGTTATTTTTGTCGTTTTTCTGCGACATTTAAATTACTATTTCTACAAAATTTCGGTTTTCCCCCAGGTGTATTGTTTGTTTTAACAGTGCTCTTTTGATTCTTATTTAAACACTAGTATCGCTACACGGTGTTGCCCAGAAGAAAGGCAACAACCTAGAAGAGTCAAAAAGTGTGTAATGTTTTTTTTAAAACTTCTCCATCTCTATACATTCCATCTCTCCCGTCCTCTTCCCTTTCTCTCATCTCCCAAGCCTTTCTCCCTCTCACTTTATTACTCATTAAATTAGACGAACTAGTGATTTTAGCATTTATTTCATACCAATGAAAACTCGCATATAACGTGCCATAAACATTTTCATAGACCGTGGCATTTAGAACTATTTAACTGTTAAGGTATTATTGTTTAACTAGCAGGACTCGTGAAAATTCTACGAAATGCGAAAGATATTTAATCAATGTTTTGGATAAAACTGATATTTTTCAGGATAGTGCCAAAAATTAGTTTTTTGGTCAGAAAAACCAGTAGCACACAGCAAATAGAGTTTTGTAACATTTATATGAAAATAGAGTTCACTTTGTTTTAAATATAGTAATAATAAATGCTCAAAGAGTAACATTGTGCTACATAGTTCAATACAAATAAGATCACGCTGTAAGAGGCAATCCTTAATTTACACCTTTTGGCAGTCAATGTTCTTTTTATTTTTGCCCTGTTTCTTTCGAATGTTTTTTTTTACGTAACGTTTTGCTGACTTCTTTCTTCGGTGAATAAGCGCTACACATCGAAATAGTTACGAGTTCCTTTCTCACACTATTACAAAACTGATCATATATTAATATAATAATATTCGAAAACGAGGCTACATCAAAGGGGAGGTCACGCTCATATTCTTGTCCATTGTCCAGGGTTGCTAGATCAGCTTTTTTTAAAAGGCAACTTTCGCAAATTCGTCCCTTTTTAAAAGCAGTTTGGCTTTCAGAAATTGTATTTTATCTTTTTCAAAGCGTAACGTACGGACTAATTAATGAAGGAACAAGCAGAATACTATACAGACTAATAATTCCCATACGAAATGCCCATGTATTAGCTGAACATGTGTAAATTACATAGTGTAAAATGAGGATATTTGATACTCTAATTCCTATTACGTGTCATTAAAAAATGAAAACGATACTTCTAGACACATAATTACTAGCATGCATAGATCAGCATCAAAAGACGATGTAAAGCTACTGATGAAATAGATATGCGTTTATTGAGAGTTTGTTTTTACAGACGACTTAAAATAAACAATTAAGACATTTACCGAAACTATTGAAAGCATATAATTGTAATACAAACAAAGAATTTATGTAGAAAATACAAAGCCACGATCGACACATCCTGGTTGGAGCAGGTCCCAGATATAATAGGTCTGCTTCACTTGAGGGAGTACCAGCTAAAAGAGGGAGGGGTAGATCAATGTGATTTTCATGCATCGCAAATGTCAGGATAATGTCACGTGTTCTCACGAGATTTCGGGACTTGATCAATTTTTCGAAAGGATCACAGCACTGAATCAGTCCCCAAAAGAGATAACTTTTAAGGTAACTTTGTGGTCGCTACAACAATATTTGGAATTATTTGACAGAAGTGTACTAACATTCGTTCTATACCTTTTTCATTTACTAATATATCACAGCTTAAAAGCCATTCGAGAATAAGAATTAATGAGATGAAATGATTATCGGTTGAGAGATGAAGAACTTTATGAGGGATTTGAATATGAATGATGTGATGGACCAAATTCTAATAGCAGTGGGAACGGTGTATGATAAGAATCTGTTGGCATGGGACTTGAAGAAGACACTGTTGTAATATTGAGGGAAAGTCTTGTGAAGAAGCTCTGGTTTAGAAACGCGCAAGAAGAAAGGAAAGTTTTTAAGTTGTGACAGAAGAATAAACGAGTTCTTGTTATGAATGTTTTATAAGAAGGAACCAGAAATTAGAGTGCAGTGTAGTACTTTTCGTAGAAATAGCGATGGATATATATATATATATATATATATATATATATATATATATATATATATATATATATATATGAGAGAGAGAGAGAGACTAGCAACATATATTGTCTGAGAAATGGGCTGTAGGGGGCAGAGAAAATCACCCCCTATTAAATTTTGGTGGTGGCGGGTTCGATTTTCAACTTAGTCAAATCAAATTGATGATTGAAATAACCGTGATTTGCCAAAATTACGGTAATTTTATGCTTTAATATTAATAGTAATCTCTCTTCTTTGAAATAAATGTGAGCTATAAATTATATATATAAAAAATGAAAACGTTATAGGTTTTAACGTACAGAGAAGTTAATAGTACGTGATGAAGAATGTCAAGCAGTTTTACTTTTAATTTACAATTAGCTTCTCTACACGTTGAGAATCTTTTCCCAGTACATGAAGCTATTAATATAGTTATTAACAATATATATAACTAAAAGATGTACTCGGCGTTGCTTGGTATTAAATGTAACGTTAAATTCCTTCAAAAATGAAGTAAAAAAATGTAAAGAAACTGAGACATGTGCACGTGAGTATCGTGTTTTTTTTTCCTAAACAGTTCACTTCTTGTAAATAAAAAAATATTACTCGAGCTGAGATCGAAAGCACAACTTAAAGACAGTGAGTCAGGTACGAAAACAAATAGGCCAGCTTCTTTGAATACACTATATACCAAATTTCAAATTTGTAGGTAAAAAATCGTTGAGTATATAGGTTGAGAAGTGTCCTCATACATATTCTCACTTTTATAGACATATAGATAATTAACGCTTCCCGCACTCAAACCCAAGTCTCTTGCGTATTAATATCCTCCACTACCAAGGTTAATTGTTGCGGCCCTAATCCATGCCCTTGGAGTCTCGATAGGATTAATTCTGGATCCATTGTTCTCTGAATTATACATCTGCAATATGGAAACTGAAACCTTTAATATTTCGCAACCCTCCATATGTTAGGTACGTTGACCACATCCTACAACTAAAGGACAACATAGCTAAATTAACGTTTAAACATTTAAATTGTATTAAATATCACACTCGCAATAAATATTAATAATAGAATTCCCTTCAATAGAGGTAGAAGCCGATACAGATAAGCCCATTACATTTCTGTACAAAACAGCTACATGTAGGAATTCAAGCTTACTTAAGTTTAAAAGCGAATACTCATATAGCCGTAGTAAAATCTCTTATTTACTGAGCCATATCTTATCTCATAACATCATATTCTATACAGTGCTTGTCGACAGTAAACAAACTCTAATTAACAACTTCCTAAACGACGTCGTTGATCAGCAGATCAAACACCTTCTGCTATAACAATAATATTAACTAGCGCGACCTATGGAAATTCCACAGAGGACTCATTCATATGTAATATATTGATGTTGGCATTCTGTAGATGTTCGGTGTAAATGGAGACGCTATGATATTATTGTAGCTCTTTTGTTAAAACTGCAAAAGTATTTATCTAAGCTAGCACGAACGCCCGGTCGTAAATTACACTTAAATATGATATTTTAATTCTTGCAGATTTCGTATATATTATTATAGAGATAATGTTCTATCGATTTTTATATATTATGAAGTTGCGATTTTAAAAATAAAAAAAATATATCCATATGACTTTGATGCATTAGCTTGAATCGAAACCGAAAGAAAAACTTATTAATATATATATATATATATATATATATATATATATATATATATATATATATATATATATATATATATATATATAACTTGAGTTCCTTCAGCCATAATCGAAACCGAAACCAAAACTTATGGAGAATTCTTAATAAAATTATTTATAAAAAAATAGATGATTTAAGTGGCGTCAGCTATTGTCAAAAGCGAAACCAAAACTTATGAAGAATTCTTGGTAAAATTATTTATGACAAGAAATAGAAGAACATAACAGTTAAACGACCCGGATGTAAGCGTAACACACAAAAGAACACATACGCTATCGTATTAATATATAGATAATATTAAAATACCAATCTATTTTACTATAACCACATGCGTTCTAACTATAAAATAGACGAAAAATAATAACAAATATCTTATATAAACATATTGACAATAAGCTTAAACTCTGATTTATCATATTTAAGGAAATAACTCAAAACGCTGCTGTCCTCATAATAATAACCTCGTGTCCGATTCAGTCTACTAAAAACTGGTAACGCTGTACATGTGTTTAAATACCCAATAAGGGACTTTGTATCTACAAATGATGCATATATTGGTATGACATGGGTATCTATCGCTGCCTAACATGACATTTAACTTTCTCCTTACAACACCATCTACCAACATAAAATTGCACGACGTTTCCAAAACGATTTCCAACATATATTTACAAAAACATTACCATCCTCGTTATTTAAAATTGTAGCTGTCACCTCCCCGTCAAATAGCATTACTCACTGGAACACGTAAACTTGCTATCTACCAAACTCGATACGAGAGTAAAGAGAGCATATTAAAATGTCTTAAAAACTTTTTTTTTAATAGTCTTTCGTAATAAATTCCCAAGTCTTAATTTGTAACCTCATCACCTTTCTAACGACGACTCACGCGAGTCGAAAGCGTTTGCAAATCTTGCGGGCTTCTATTCACATTGGAAGAAAACATGATCGTTGCCCCACCGATTCGAAAACTTGATCAGAAAAAGAACAAGCGAAAACTTTCACTTCTATTTAATCCAATGTAGCTCAAGGAGAATATATATATATATATATATATATATATATATATATATATATATATATATATATATATATATATATATATATATATATATATATATATAATAAAAAATTATTCTATTCATTTAGATATTGCAGCATTTTTGTTTTTAAGTTCAAAACTTACATAGATATACATATATATATGATTTGAACTTAAGAAACATAAACGATGCAATTATTATTATTATTATTATTATTATTATTATTATTATTATTATTTATAACCCGAGAGTTTCGACATCTAAAAATGTCTTCTTCAGAGCATGACATTTTGTAGTTTTTTCCTTTTCTCTCATTTTTGTTGGTATTAATACCAATGGAGGGATGAGTCTTCTGTTGAGCTAGAAAATATCCAGCAAGGTGTAAATACATCCTAAGCTTTGTGGTACGTATTTGTATAAAGAAATGTTCGCATCTTAGGAAGCATTATATATGTATGAATATTTTAAATAGAAATTGAAAACCAAAAATATGATGTGATTTTAAAATGAATAACATCGTTTATTATTATTATTATTATTATTATTATTATTATTATTATTATTATTATTATTATTATTATTATTATTTTAAAAGCTACGGTCTGGACATCTAAAAATGTTTTCTCCGAAGCAAGACTTGTTGTATTTTATTTATTTATTTTTTTTTTTGTAACAATCAAAACACAGACAGCTGTTTCGTCGTGATAAACGCACGATAATGTCGGTATGTATATATATATATATATATATATATATATATATATATATATATATATATATATATATATATATGTGTGTGTGTGTGTGTGTGTATATATATATATATATATACACACACACACACACACATATATATATATAGATACACACACACACACACACATATATATATATATGTGTGTGTGTATATATCTATATATATATATATATATATATATATATAAAGAGAGAAAGAGAGAGAGAGAGAGAGAGAGGGGGGGATAGAGAGAGAGTGGGTGAAGGGAATGAGAGAGAGTAGAAGAGAGACATTTAACTGATGCTGATGCTCCAAAGGTTAATTATCCCAATGCTTGCGGATATGAAATAATTAAGAGAGAATTCTTTGAGTATCGTGCATGACTCGATTACAGGCACGCCCTGAACCTACCTTTGCGCCTGTAGCTCAGAACGCTGATCACATATGGAGAATATATGGACATTTAATACAGCTTCTAAGCACCGTTGTTTACGTTTTTCCCATTTGGTAACTTGCAGACGACAGACATTTTATGATTTATGATAACCTATACCTATTATCTGTACATTTAATAAATGGGTAAATTGAAATATATATACAGGATATTCTTATTTCATTTTTTGGTCGGCATACAACCGTTTCTTTACGACCATAACTACGTCATAATCACGTTGACACACCGGTTCCCGCTAGATCACCGAAGTTAAGCAACGTTGAACCTGGTCAGCGCTAAATGGGTGACCGTTTGGAACTTGCAGGTGCTGTATGTGCTCTCCGTTTATCTCGGCATTGTTTCCAGTCATCCTGGACATTTCCTTGCCACCGGACTCAAACAGTGCCGATTCAGGAGAGGAGTGATTGGGGATTGCGCAACCCTTGCCTCACAATTACATGCGCAGCTTCCCCTACAAGGTGTATCCTTTGTCTTTCGAGACTGAACGGAGGCATAGTCTTATATATGCATAAGCTTTCTACTAGTAGGTCGAGCACTCTCTGGCAGGAGTTTCAACGTAAGCTCATCACTAACGTAGAATGTAGACACCGCTTAAAGGCTTTATTTTCTCTAGTATGAAACGTTCGGCCAATTGGCACAGGAAGTTACAATATTCTTGATTACGGTTTCAATTCTCGGTGTTGATATGCTGGCTATGTTCAGCCACCTTGCTAAATTATAATGACAGATAAACAGAACTGTGGATAACACACACACACACACACACACACATATATATATATATATATATATATATATATATATATATATATATATATATATATATATATATATATATATATATCCCAAACCTCTGGCCTTAATGAAGGGCATACTAAAACCTGTTGCTATGGTCTCAAATGATCTGAAATAAAAGCAAGGGGAGACTTGATTCCAAATATTTCTCATATGTTATATTTCACTTCTTTTGGAAATGGAGTACGATTATGAATATCTCCAGTATCAAATAATCTTTATACACTGTGAAATGTACTTTATGTATGAAAACCAAAGAGGAGGAGATATAAAATATGGTAAATATTTCAAATCAAGTCTCCCCTTGCTTTTATTTAAAATCATTTGAAACTATAGTAGCAAGTTTTTGTCTCCCCTCCATCAAGGCCAGAGATTTTGGGGAAATATCAGGTATTTTGTACCTATTTACTATGCCTCCCCACAGGACAGAGTTAGACACTAGGGTCGTTTTTTAATGTGGAGAAAAAGTACAAAAATTAAAAAAATTGTCTCGGTCGTGAAAGACTGATCCTCCACCGAAAGAGAACAAGAAATGGAAGTGCAGCATCTGAAGAACAGATACTACACTTTGATCTTGACCAAAGCGAAACTAGGAAAACAAATGACTATGATTGAAACATTTTATTGCTGTAAAAAGTGCCAAAAATAGGCTCCGGATGATGGGCAGTCCTCTTAATGTGCTATCTTAAAGGTAAATGTCACATAGCCCACTAGACAAGCCAGGTCATTGCTTTTCCAACGAGCCTTCATTTGTTAAATTCTGAGCAATAGTCGCTGAGATTTATATATATATATATATATATATATATATATATATATATATATATATATATATATATATATGAGATGTTTTTAGGCTGACCTTAATTTTAAAAAATTAAGTCTGAAATCGTTTTTTCTAATTAAACCAGCGATGGGAGGTGACATGTTAGTTTTCCTGTCTATCTAATTTGTCGAATCCATTCAACTGGTGATCAACCTATTTCGGATTACTGCACTAATCGCAAAAACAATTTCCATGAATTTCAGATTCGTTGAAAATTTTCCAACCGGACTAATTGTACTCAACTGGATTTAAATTTGGCTTTGATTCTTTCTAAAGAATTATTTTCGCCTTTCGGATTACCGTTGAAAGAGTCTTCATGCAAGCTGCAATTTGATGCCCGGTTTGTTTTTAATATTTTTCTATATCTACATTTTTTCACTCGTTGTTTTTAGATGACATGTACATCTTTGCAGTTTATGACTATAATAAATTGCGGTTTCATTTAATGCCGTAACCAAGAATCCTGAAGGATTGGAAAGTACTCGGACTTATGATAAATATGCTGATTGCATCAGCCAGTTCCCGCCAGAAGCGAAGACTGTTATTCGGAAGTTGGATAGGATCGAAAATAGAATTAATAGATAAAAAACGTTTATTTTATTTAATGAAATTGACCATATATATATATATATATATATATATATATATATATATATATATATATATATATATATATACATACATATATACATACTACATAAAAATTTGCAAGCTTTTTGAAGATTATAATACTATTCTATGGTTAAACTTTTATGACAATTGTACAAAAAAATCCCTATATTTTCAAACTTATAAAATATGCAAACATTTGGCTACATTTGTATATATAATGTCCTGGCAGGTCAGCTTCAGTTTTGCTGCTTTGGGATGTATTTTGCTTAGTATCTTTTTTTGATCGAATGTCTCCCCTGTGGCCTTACGATACCACTAATATTTATATTTATATGCATATATATGTATAACAGAGAAAGATAATTTACCCGAAACATTGCTGGAAAATAAATATGGAAGAATATAAAAAGGCCCTTACAATTCAGGTAACCGGCTGTTGTATCGGTGTAACGTATGAACAAAAATGCGCAAAGAAATAATGTCTTATTGCTTTTTGTTATATATTATCTTCGTATATCCATTGTTTTTTTTTTCAAGATAATCACAATACAAAAACAATAAACATGAACTTACTGTTTGATATAACCGGGCGTCTAGCAGTATCAGGATTTTTGTAGGAATTTTTGACACCCCTAACACGAAACTGCGAATACAATATAAAAATCTCGTAATTTCTCTGTTAAAAGTGGGTTATTTATTTTCTTTATGGATTATACTTCCAAAATAAACTATTACAGTTGTTTTAAAAGTAATAGAAATTTTTTTTTTTAAACAGTAATGAATTTTCCGAACTCAATATTTTTCAATTTTTAAACTTTAAAAATCTATCAAAATTTTTCTATTGATTCTATTTTTACGATATTTTCAGGGTCAATGTGAAATTTTATGTTCTTTCCAATAAACTGAATATAATATTTTAGACAAACGTTTTTTTTTAAATTCACGCCCCCCAAGTGTCACCCATTTTGAAATGTCTATTAAAAAGTAAATAATTAATTTATGTCGGGGAGTTTTATATATCACAAATTGAAGAGAAAAGGTCAATAAATAATATATTCAAATTTAAAACAACAAAAAAAATCGCCTTTTTAGAAATTTACCTGTAAAGTCCGAAATTTAAAACCTTTTTTTAAAAAAAAAAACACATTGTTTTTTTTTTAAATGAAACCTTGGTCCTTGCTCCTTTAATTGAAATAAAAATTAGGGCTTGAATTACATTTTTCGAGGAGTTATAAGCTTGGAAAGATGGGGTGGAATTATTCACTATTTTCACGAAATTTCTGACACTGCTACCGGGCGTCTCACCAATACAACAGCCGGTTCCTTGCATTGCTATAACCTGCTTATACCGTGGCCTTCGTTATAAAGATGGCCGGCCAGCTGAAAAAATGACGTCATCGCCGAGGTCCCAACAAGCAAGATATGTGGAACTCTTAGACTGTCAATAATGAACAGTAATTTTTACAGACAGCGTTACAAAACTTCAAAATTGGATTAAAATAAAGAAATAAAGAAAGAACACGATGATTTATACTGAAACTCATCTAATATTAATAATAAAAAATAATAAAAAAACACAAGTTGTTTGTTTAAGTATTATAAGCAATTGAATATTTCGTTGTATTATAGATTTTAAAGATTAGAATGCGTTCTTTAATTACTTATAAATTACATTTTAAAAAAGTGAAGGGAAACGATTTGATTTGTAGTAAACTTGAAGCTTATTTAATATAATTAAATGAAAATCATGCATGTAAGATTATGAATATTTGAAACAGAACACAATCAAAACATTTGAGTTAAGACAATAAACAAATATTAAAATTAAACTATTTTTTTAATCAAAATGAATATTTTTTAATCAAAATGAACAATATTTTTTAAATCAAAATGAACAATATTTTTTAAATCAAGATGAACAATATTTTTTTTTTAAATCAAAATGAATTTTTTTAATCAAAATGAATTTTTTTTATATCAAAATGAATATTTTTTAAAATCAAAATGAATATTTTTAATCAAAATGAACAATATTTTTTTAAATCAAAATGAATATTTTTTAATCAAAATTAACCACAATATTTTTAAATGCAAATGAACCACAATATTTTTTCAAAATCAAAAACAATATTTTTAAAAATCGAAATTAATTTTTTAAATCGAAATGAATTTTTTTTAAATCGAAATGAATATTTTTTTAAATCATATGAACAATATTTTTTTAAATCAAAACTGAAAACGAACGATGAATTAGTTTAACTGAAAAACGAACAATAAATTAGTTTAACTGAAAAACGAACGATGAATTAGTTTAACTGAAAAAACGAACAATAAATTAGTTTAACTGAAAAACGGACAATAAATTAGTTTAACTGAAAAACGAACAATAAATTAGTTTAACTGAAGAACAAACGATAAGTTAAAATTAAAATCAAACAAATAATGTTAGTATAAACAAAGTTACTAATGCAGAAATATTTCAAATATTAAATACATCAGACATTATAAAAATCCGTTGTGGAATTTAATTAAAAGTTTGAATTTTTCTGAATTTTTTTATTATTAATGTTGTCATTCTCCTTGCGACAAAAATTATTTATGAGGGAATTCGAAGAACTCCATATGAGCATTTTTTCAATTTGTTGTGTAGGGTGACCCTCATCATAAGAGTCAACATTAAATAAAAGATGTTGATCAGCCAAAATATTTAAGGTTATATACATGGCTAATTTTCTTTGATGAATAGAATGAAAAAAAGAATCGCATTTGGTAAGTTTATTTATGACTATATAATTATATAACACACAATTATTAGTTGTATCATTTGGGTATAACAGAGAACCTCTGTTAATACCCTGAAAGTAGCTGTTTATTTCAGCTATTTCTTCAATAGTATCTCTCCCAGATATTAAGTTTTTGCAACTATTGCATTTCAATTTTTTTAAAACTGCATGACAGCAATAGCCTGCTAAGTATAATATAACAGGAAGTACTGCTTTGCACCGATTAATATCATCTTCTGTTACATCTATGTTAAATTTATAAACATCTAACTGTTGTTCTGTTGTCATTTCATCCCAGTTAGTTTCTTGTAAATTCTTCAAATCAATAGTTTGGTTATTAAGTGGTAAACTCAATTTAAAAACTGACAACATTCTAAATTTTTTTCACATTCATACACTTGACGTATCGATATATTATACTGATCCCCGCTAAGTTGCCGATACTGGCGAAACCTTGCCTCAAGGTTATCTGTCTGAAACTTTCCTGGTAATATATACACCATGTTCAGTTCTTTAATGCAATATTTAGTTAATTCTAAAATTGCGTAAGTTGTATGGTGCAAAGCAGTATATGTTTCCTTTGTTAACTTACCAGTTCTTTCAGGTATGCTATTCCAAGTTTCTAACCAGTCACAGAACATAGAGAGAAATCTGTAATTATCACCATTTAATGTAAGTGGATTTACATATTTATTACGAAGCTGAAAACCTTTATTTGGTGTTTTCACATTCAGTATTGTCCACCAAATATAAAATATTTGTATGTATTCTGCGATTTCTGCATAATTTGGCAAGCATTCCTGTTTGCCTAAGGTTAGCAAACCTTGAATAGTATATTCGTTGAAAATTTGCAAAACCAAATTAACATTTTGCCTTTCAAAAGTAGTGGGAGAAAGGGCCTTTGCAGTCAACTTATAGCAATATTTTAAAAGCGATTGAGATTCTATCGCATAAAGTTTATGCAAACTAGAAAATGGAGCATTTTGGATGTTATCCAATTCATGATTTCCATTATAACAAAACTTTGGGAACATCATGCATTTACTTTCATCTTTTTGGCCAAGCCAATTGTTTCTAATACATTTTACTATATGTACTGAGTCGAATAAGAAAAAAAGAGGTCTAGACGTTATAAATGGATGTGGATAGACAATTGAAAGCTTTGCTGGGCTACAAAAGAAAGCCATGGCTTTTTTATTTATTGCATTATTATCTGTTATAACACATAATACTCTAAAGCCTATCTCCTCTAAGCCAATTATTAAACGTTTGATTATGTCAAATAAGTTCTCAGCTCGAAGACATTTAGTTGGCATAACATGCACAACATCCTTATATTGTGAGAATACACTGCTAAGCATAAAAGCAAATGCACTTATGGCAGGTTCATTGCTGTTGTTAGCTAAACCAACAATATTACCACCTTTATAATCAAGATAAGGTTTGAGATGTATTTCATCAATAAGTAAAGATACTGTGGTGTCTTTCGGCATTAGTAACTTGAATTTATTTTTAATATACATGAGGAAATTGTTATCATGTTGTTCAATTACAGGATTCATAGACATTGATAAGGTTAATCTCCTGATAGTTGAATAACATGGTAAAATCACATTTTTAGTGTCTCTTAACAGTCTGTACCCTGTAGGGGAGCAGTTATATAATAAAGAAGAGAATATCATCATTTCACTTGAATAATTAAATTTATTCATTGTCATCATATTTATTTGTTCATATATGAATTTAATTGAATTGACATATTTGAATAACTCATCTTGTACTAATAACAAAAATGACAAGATTAATTTTAATAAAGAAATTGTATTTGACGTTTTGGTTTGCTGTTTTTCGATGTCCATTTTTTTCATGTTTTCCATCAAAATCTGTAGAGTATTTTTATCGGTTACATGTTTAGGAACCTCCTATAGAACTCATTTTAACATCATTGCAGAATACTGCAACGGCCAAGTCCGATTCAATTACAAGGGACATTTTTATCTTTGGGCATGGGCATCTGTATATATGATATATCATAATGGTATTTTCCTGCCTAATAAAAGTCCAATAATTTTTATTTAGGAAGTTCAATTTTGTTTCCAAATCATCAATGCTATGGAAAGTGTTACGTTTTTGTAACTCTAACTCGTCAGTAACACTTTCACATAAGGCACGCTTAAGGGCAGAGTTTTCTAAACGCATTTTCTTTGCGTTAGGGGACTCTCTAAAAGAGGTTGATGATGATAAATAGGAGGGACAGTTTGGTAGTATTCTAGGAATAGCACCATCTCTAAGACATGGGTTTTTTAATTTAGCAGTGATTGACTTTCCGGTTTTTTTTTCATCAAATGCTGTAGTCTCTCGCCGTATGTCTTCAGGTCGAAAATGAAGTTCACATACCTAAAGAAATAATTTAAAAGAAAATCGTACCATATGTTTGACTTTTAAAAAAATTACATGACAAAAAAAACGATAAGATAGAAAAATAATTGGGTTTGTATTACTGTACACATAGATTCGAAAAAGTTGTCAAAAAACAAATATATAACAAATAAATGTTATCAAAGGCAAGATAAGTTACTTTTCTACCAAACTGGATATATTTTTCGTGTTTTTATTCAATGTAACATGTTTATTCATCTCGAAAAACATACTGTGTTTACCGATGTATTGGAAGATTCAAAATGGCGCCCGACTTTCTGTTTAACACGGTAAGTTTGGGAAAAGGTTCTATAAATAATAAACTAGACAAAATACTATTAAAAAACACCGAATATATGTCAACCTATGTCACGGTAACATATATTGAGCAGGTTTCTAACAGTATTTTGTCTAGTTTTATATTTATAGCACCTTTTAGCACTTATTGCACAGTAAAAAATAATTAACCTAAAGAAAAAATCATGTTTCTTATTTAAGATTATTTCATCACATAACAAAAATAACATGCAAAATCATTTTTTTATATCCATATTTTCAGTTTGTTAAAATACGTTAATGAAATGAACTCTAACACCACGAGTGAACGCGCGTTTTTTTTTGGGTTTTTTTTTAGTTTAGTTTCATATATATATATATATATATATATATATATATATATATATATATATATATATATATATATATAAAAAAAATAAGTATTTTTAAATTTTATCTTTCTAGCTTTAAAAAAAAGTTTAAAAATTTTATCAGCCGGCATAATTTATTTTTAAATATTGAAAAATTTCAGGAAAATTAATTTTTGCTAGATTTTTAAAACATGTGTGTCAACAGCTTAAAAAATCGTCTCTTCAAAAGAACGTGTTTTAAAGAGTCGATAATGTAAACGCAAATGTTGTCTAGCATTTTAATTAGTTTTGTATGCTGTAAAAAATTTTTTTTTAATATTAGCAATTTATTTGAAGCTTCTTCTTTTGAATGGTAAAAAACTTAGGATGATAATCTTGAATTAAATTATAGTTACATCGTGTTAAATACAGAGGGGGGAGCACGTTAAAACTTACTTTGCTGAATGGAGATGGTGTAAAATCTTTTCTTTTTACTGCGTTAATCCATAGACAATATAATTCTTTATCTTTCGGAAATGAAAATACTGTCACTTTGGGTCCTTTACGATAATTTCCTCGGCAATTTGGAACGATGCACCGTGAAGGCATTTTAATAAAAAAAGAAATATTACACTGACTTCAAGACGTTACGATATCCACGAGTGACTACCGGTGACTACCGGTGAAGGGACTATTCGTGATGACGTCAGCAGATTAAATTATTTTTGCCCAACGGTCTTCCCTCGATACAATTACCGATTTCGTTCTAAATTTCATATTCCGATACGGTGTTCGTTTTTTTATGTTTGTGTATAATCCAGAATAATAGAATGTCATAGTTACAACCAATGAGAATAGGCGGAATGTTCTTGGGGGGGGGGGGAATCATTATTTTCGAATAGTGAAGTGTAATGGTAGTTGTATGAATGTGCAATCCAGGGTCAATATAGTTATAATGGTTACAGAAGTACCCGGTCCATTCTGGGAAAGTGGGAGGGCTTTAGATCGTGGCAGTCGTGATGATATCGATGGCAGGAAATAAGACAAGGTTTTATTATAACGAATAAATGTGTTTCTAACGGCGTTCAAAAGTTACATGAGATGGTGGGTGCAAGTTTAGACGCAATAAATTTGTATGTGGCATCTGTTATTGCAAACCTATCGTAATTTGGTCCAGGGGTATTTCTGCAATCAAATTACTATATATATAGAAGAGATGTTATACATTTTACTTAACCGTCTTTATCTTTTAGCTTGGGTAAATATGTGTTCATCTATACTCTACTTAAGTCAGCCCTTTTGATTGTCTAATCATATATATATATATATATATATATATATATATATATATATATATATATATATATATATATATATATATATATTTAAAGTGATGGTTGTGTAATTTCAACGAGAGAAAAAATGTATATCTAAAAGAGTATAGCCATCAATAATTGTGGGGTTTTCAGCCTTTTCTCATTTTTATTTAAAAATATTTTTATAACGCGTTTCAAGCCTTGTTCATCTCTCTTCGGATATTTTTATATAAAGGTTTTTTTAAGTGAAAGTTTGAAATATTAATTTGGAGACCATTTTACATCTGATAACACTAAATATGCTTTTCAGAGAAATGTCAGTCTCAGACTTTCTGTCTCCAATGGTCAGTGTGTTGTAGAGTCCAATCAAAATTAATTTCATTTGGTGGTGAGGGGGCTTTTGGCCCCTTTGGTGAAGATTTTTATGGGTTTTAATGACTTTCTTTTTTGATATATACGCACACATACGCACACACAATCACACACACACGTATATATACATATCTGTGTATATATAATATTCACACATACATACGCGTACGCATGTAGGCACAAACACATACACATGTGTATGCACAGAAATACATGCAAGAGTACACATACATATACTCATACACATATACATACACGTATATATCCACCTACCCATACGAAAAATAAATAAATAATAAATAAATAGATACATACACACGTACTCTCTCTCTCTCTCTCACACACACACACACACACACACACACTAACACACTAACACATCACACACATATTGTTTAAAGTTTTCTTTGTCTTTCCCAATCCAAACACACATGCATACATGTACTTAGTCACCCAAACATAAGTATATACACACACACAAATAAGATAAGTAATAGATGATATATATACACACACAATCACACACACATACATATACATACACACACACACATATATATATATGCATATATGTATGTATATACACACATATAATGACATTTCTCTGAAAAACTTATTTAGCACTATCAGATGTAAAATGGTCTTCAAATTAACATTTCAAACTTTCACTTAAAAAAACTTTATATAAAAATATCTGAAGAGAGTTGAACAAGACTTGAAACGCGTTATAAAAATATCTTAAAATAAAAAATGATGGCTGCACTCATATATATATATATATACACACACACACACACACACACACACACACACACACACACACACACACACACACACACAAGAAGACCGTCAGGTGTTGCTCAGTCGTCAGATACGTTTAAATATTATATTTTAATTCACGCAGATTACGTACTTATTTTAATATAGCTAATTCTCTATCAATTACTATATTTTACCTAATATATAGTTTAATAATCACGTTGGCACACCGGTTCAGATCACCGAATTAAGCAATGTTGAGCTTGGCCAGTACCAGATGAGTGACTATTTGGGAAACCGAGGCGCTGTATGTATCACGAGGTAAAATACCAGGTTGAGAAGCTGGCGCGGTCTATACTTCTCTCGAGGGTAGATGGGACTCTCTTATGCTGTTGTAGGCACCCCGTCTAGTGATGGCGTCACAATAAAAAAATACCCTTGTTTTATTCGCGGAGTCAACAACGGAATACCCTGAACCGTCTGAAACAAAAAGTCTGTATTCCGCTCGGATCTCATCCGCGCCCGATTTTGTAATGCTTCTCCATGATATGAGATGCGAGAAACTCTTGAGGTTTACTTGAGGGCACGCCTCTGTTTTCCGCAGCTTTCTTCTTTGCCAAGCAATTTGCTGCGATGTGTCCTACTTTCCCAGAGTAGTGATACATCATTGTTCCCCATCTTTCCGCCTGTTGGCTGTTTGGAGAATGGGTTTTACTTCTTGGGTTGTCTGATCGGTTAAATTTGTCTGTTTGAATCGACCTCATGCTCGGACCAGCGCTAACTGTCATTCTGGGGTTAATGCCGCTTCCGTCAGCAAACGTGTCACTCGACTTTTTCTTGCCCAGATTATACGTAAACACATATTAGTCCGCAAAAATGGCCATGCCATACGCTGTCTTCACTTGTCTCTCGTTAGAATAAACTTTGAGATTATCATACACACACCACTTGAACACATTCATCAGCATTAGCTGTATTAACTTATCCTGGTCTGAAACCCACTCTCTTGGCTGCGTACCATCTGCCAAAGTAGGTCCCTTTTTGTCGAAAGAATTCTATTGCTTGTCACCCTTCTTATGACCTCTAATCTTCTGACTGTACGCCTCTGGAACCATCACTTAACTTAAGATTGCGGACTTTACAATATTATAGTCAGCGCAATCCTCCGCCGATAGAGATGCGTATATTCCCTGTGCCATACTTTTTAGCACTGTCTGCAACAGTAAGGTCCAGGTCTCAAGTTGACAGTCCAGGCTTGAAGCGATCTTCTCAAAATGGTAGAAATATTTGTCCACATCAGCCTCATTAAATGCTGACACGAGTCTGACCTGTTTGGTAAGGTCGAACTCATTTCGCTTTTCACTATGCCCAGTTCTCCTATCTTCTATTTCTCGGCGTCTCCTCTCCTGTTCCATTCTTGCCTTTTCTAACTCTATTCTGGCCTTTTCCGTTTCAATCACTTTATTCGCCTCGATTTGGGATCTCTCAGGCTCAATTTGAGCATGTGAAAGCCCGGGTGAATCCGACACAAGGTTATCCAACACATCTTCAAAGTTATCGTTATCAATCATGTACTCTGCTACTATTCTTACTAGTTGAGACTTTGTCATTGAGCGTTTGGGCTCTAGCCCTAATGCTGTTGCTACCTCATGCTATCCTTTCTCAATTTATTAAGTGCCTCAAATGTGGGAGAATTTAGAAAAGTCTCATCTACAGACATCTTAGCTTGATGTTTTCTGTTGTCTCACACCTGCTTTGCCTCTTCTATGAAGTCGTTGCAAACAGGAGAAAATAAATTCCCAGACGATGCCCCTAATCTTGTTACACCCCGCTTTCGTTGGGAACGACGATAGCATATACGTGACAATGATAATAAAAAATAAAAATAAGTCCTGGATGTAACTCGTAAGGTCGTTGGGATCCGAGTTAACAGCAAAACACGGAGGAAGATGTTTTCTCTAGTTTAGGATCCGTGTATATAAAGATAAACAGAACAAGCATGCGAGAGACAACGCAAAACAACCAAAGTGTAATTAAGAAGTTAGATATTTATTAAACAGCAAAATATATGGGGGAATATTACACAAAACAATAACAAAACAAAACAAACAAAAAAAAAAGAATAGAGCGAGATATAAATGAAAGAGGAGGGGGATCTAACTCATACCGAAACGAACAGAGGAAGAAAAACAGTTTCATGTATCCTCGGAAAACAGTGTGCAAAAGAACGCTTAACTAACAATGCGTGATGTGGAGGAGGTAATCCAGATTAAAGTTCGATAAAAAATAGTATATAAGCCTTGCTGGATGAGTCGGTGCAGTACAGTCTTCGTGTACTTTAGCCGTGATAGAAAAATATTTAACATCCAAGTCTGATGAGGAATGTCCTTTCTTTTTCCTTATTCTTCTGTTCGACCGATCCCTATTTTCTTTTTCTTTCTCCTTCGCATGAGTTCTGCCAACCGATCACTTGAACATGAGATTTTTGAAAAATTGAATGTTTTAAAGTAGAATAAATAATTCTTTTACTTGGCAGCAAGGTCGCAGGTATTACTCATGCAGCAGGGGCTAAGGCTATGTCATTTTGTTACAAAATGGCTGCCAAAATCAATTTAATTAGAAAGGTTTTATTAGTTACTTCTGGTGCTGTTCAAGGTAGCAGTAATTTCCAAATAACTTCTATTCTCACAGTCAGTAAATTAGGTGACTAAAATAGGATTTATCCATGTTTTGACAATGCCTTATTCACTGTAATTAATTTAGGAGACTAAAATAGGATGAGGGATTAGAGATGGATAGATAGAGAGGAAGATATATAGATAGAAAAGAGAAAGTGAGAGGAAAATAGAGAAAGAGAAGGAGATAGAGAGATAAAGGTATTGATAGATAAACAGAGAGAGGTGGAGAGTTAGAAACAGAGAGGGATGAGACAGAGGAAAGGAGAGAGATAGAGGGAGTTAGAGAGAGAGGTGATATAGAGAGAAAGATAGATTGAGAGAGGAAAAGGGAGAGATGGACAGAGAGAGATATTAAGAGAGGAAGAGAGAGGGGGAGAGAAACAGAAGTTTTTTTTCCTCGTTCAGTAGAGAAGAAATCTTTCGAGACTAAGGCAATTTTAATTTTTTGTTACTATCCAGAGTACCTCTTTTTTGGGGGAGGGGCTAGATTTTCCACACATTAAAAACCGACCGGGTTATCTGTACTTTCACCTAACAAATTAATAAAAGAAAAAGATATTGTAAAATTTGAATTTAACATGAAAATCCTATTTTAAAAAATAGCACGATAACATAAGTGCATAAGTGCCACTTTGTGTACTCCTTGAGCGTTGAGTTCCATGGCGACCAGCATAATTATTTAATGATCGCTCCCTTAGCCCCCCCCCCAGTCAAGGCTAATGCATGCGCACGTAACATTTTTTTATTTACTGACGTTGGCTTAGTAACTAAACGATTTATTGATAATTTCGTAACCCTTAAACGCATTCCGGAAGATTTAAATTTGTTCATTATTGTTGTGATGAAAAAAAACGTTTCATTCAACACAAAATCAAAAATACATATTAATGATAAATGATTTATTATTCTATTCATTGAAATTTACTAATTTTTAAATAAAAAAGTAAAAAAAAGTTAATAAAAAAATAGTTGCTTATGTGCGCATGTAAAAATGTTTGTAAAAGTGAGAAATTATTTTAATCATTTAAAAAACTTGTTTTTTTTTGTTTTATTTTCAGATTAGGTCCACCTTATAATCACCCCAACCTCCTCATCTTAAGAACAGCTTCCGGAATAAACACCACTTTTGGAGCGGGAAACATTTGCAAAAGTTAACTAATATTTGTTTCAGCATACCCACCAGAAAATACTATTAAAAAAAAAGGAGGGGTTCAGTGCCCGTTGCAGAGAAGTAGATTTCTTTATCAATAAAAGTTGCGGAGAAGTAAATTTATTTATCAATAAAAGTCATCATTTAAAAAAGAAAATTGTGGAGGTGGACCTAAATGTAAATATTTACCAAAAAAATTATCCCGAAGTTTATTACAAAAACGTTTTGTTTTCGCACTATTCAACAATTTGTTCATCCGCGCATGTAAATTAAAAAAATATTTGTAAAAGTGAGAAGTTATCAGTAAATGATTTAGTTTTTTTTTTAATTAATTTATTTATTTATTTATTTTTTACATTAGGTCCACCTCCACAAATGTTAAGAACGGCTTTCAGAATAAACACCCTCAACCTCTCCATGTTAATAACGGATTTCGGAATAAACACCATTGGGGGGGGGGAATATTTCCAAAATTTAGCTATATTTGTTGTTAACATACCTATCCGCAAAAAAAAGTCGATAAAAGTCGTCATTTAAAAAGAAATTTAAAATCAAATGTTTGTAAAAGTGAGAAATTATTAATAAATGTTTAGTAACATTTTTCGGTGCTAATGCAAAGAGTGATCCGCGTTATTTTTTAAATCGTATTTCCACGTTTAATTAAAGTTTTATGATATGTTTTTTTTTTATTGAATTGCAAGGTTAAAGTATAGAATAGGCACAAAACACCCTCCCCATGTTAAGAATGGCTTTTTAAATAATAACGTTATTATTTCAGCACGGATCAATCTCTGCATGAGTACCCATTTTTCTTTTAATATTCATAAAAAGTAAAACTTTTTTTCAAAATAAATAAATGTTTGTAAAAGTGACAATCGTTTAGTTATGGCAACGTCAGTAAATAAAAGATGTTACGTTCGGGGTGGTGTGGCGGACTAAAGGAGCGACTATTATTTTTTCTGCTGGTCTCCATGGAACTCAACGCCCAAGGAGTACCAAAATGTATTTTTTTTTGTCAAATAAATAAATTTCAAGCAATTTTTGCAATAAATAATAGATAGCAACTTCGTTAATTTTACGACTCGCCACAGCATATTATAAACACCCTAAATCCCCATGTTAAAACGGCTTTTGGAATGAACACCCCCAACCTCCCCATATTAAAAACGGCTTTCGAGGTTTATGGAAGGGCGTGTGTTTTTTTAACATGGGGAGGTTAGGGTGGTTATAATACGTTGAGGCATGTCGTAAAAATGAAACAGTTTAGAAAAAGTTAAAACAAACTTTTTTATGTAAACAATGCCGCGAAAGAAGCTAAACAATTAAAACGTAATGTTTCATGAGTGAAAAGCCTTAACATAAATAAAGGAATGTAAAATTAAAAAGTTGGTAAGTACATAGATGGATTTAAATTTTTAAAATATGGGATTTTTTTGTGCTAATGCAGAAAGTGATTCGCGCTATTTTTTTAAAATCGTATTTCCATGTTTAATTAAAGTTTTATGATATGTTTTTATTCAATTGTAAGGTTAAAGTACAGAATAAGTACAACCCCCCTTTCCCATGTTAAGAATGGCTTTTTAAACAATAACGTTATTATTTCAGCACGGATCACTCTCTGCATGAATAAGTTTTTTTTTCTTATCTTGTAATTCGAGAGTAATTGAAACGAAAGTTACCAGAAATAAAAGCGGGCAGTCTCGCAGAAACGACTTCGAAAAATATTTATATTTTAATCAATATTTTTATAATTCGCAATGTTAAATTATTTTAATAACATGCAAACATTCATTGACTTTACAGATAGATTTTCTGAAAATTTCAATTAAATTGGTAATGTAGAAATATGGTTGTATAAACTTTGAACGAACCAAGAATTACATTTTTATATATATAGATTTCAGAATTCTATAGTAAGAGATAATTGAATTAATGTTAAATTGCGTAGATTTATATATACTCAATGACATGGGAACATGTGTGAATCAAATAATAGTTAAAAAAAAAAGAACTAGTAATAATTAGTGATGTATGTACAGTTGGATGTGTGTTCGTATGTGTGTGTGTATGTTTTTTATGCCTATATATCACTATACACATGGATTAAGACAGGCACATTAAAGCACTCATAAACACGCACACTCACGAACACCGACACACACGTCCTCTCCGCGTGCACACACACACACACACACACACACACACACACACACACACACACACACGCGCTCGCGCGTGCACAGGCACACGAACACACGCACACACACACACACACATGTTGGAAGAAACGATAGGTGAGCCACACCTAGGTTAGAAGAAACGACAATTCGAAAACACATTTTACTACGTCAAAATGTATATTAATTTCGGAATGGCTTCTCCAAACTTATCTTCTACCACAAAATATCTGATGAGAGCGTAAAACCTGCCCAAAATGCATTAAAAACATTAAAACTTATATTAATAATTGAAAAGATGAAAATGAACATCTCAAATAATAAACGAAGTACATAAAAAAACACAAGCGCTGATGGTTCCATTACTATATATAAGGTAAGGATATATATATATATATATATATATATATATATATATATATATATATATATATATATATAAATATATATATAGTAGTATATATATATATAGTAGTATATATATATATAGTAGTAGTATATATATATAGTAGTATATATATATATAGTAGTATATATATATATAGTAGTATATATATAGTAGTATATATATATATATATATATATATATATATATATATATATATAATGTGTGGGGGGCGTGGAAGAGAGTAAAACGATGCTTATTTTAACTTGTTCATTCTGATTAGTGAGTTGCGTTCGTTGATCTGTTTGATGTGACGTATTATTCAGACAGGATGTCTTCTTTCAATTTGGCTCGTATAACCACATCCGATTCGTTAAGCAGCATGAACAGTTATTCTGAAAATCATGGTGTATTTAAAACTAATCGATATCTTTTACAAGATAAGTAAATTTAGCTAGGATCAGAACTGCTTGCTTTATTCGATTTGGAGTTAATTTAATATCGTGAAATCCA
Organism: Euprymna scolopes; assembly: GCF_053919585.1. NCBI lineage: Eukaryota > Metazoa > Mollusca > Cephalopoda > Sepiida > Sepiolidae > Euprymna > Euprymna scolopes. The sequence goes on along the minus strand of NC_136489.1, from coordinate 103,340,423 downwards.
ATAGAGAGTTGCACCGATCTCATAAATGAACTAACTTAAGCTGCAACATCAAACCGGCTAATGAAAGGCTGTAATTATTTAATTAGTATTTTTATATATCGCCACAGAAATCCCGGTTTGCACCATAATTATGTATTATGCTTCATTAGACATATTTTATTTGAATTAATCTAACATATAATGTTAGCTTATAGGATTTTCTAAGTCAGATAAATCACAATCCATCCGACATATCGACATTTTATTTAGCCTAGGTTGTTTCGTCTTTTTAAAAAAATATTTTATATTATTATTATTATTATTATTATTATTATTATTATTATTATTATTATTATTATTATTATTATTTTGCTTTAACTGTGCTATTGGTACGCATATATTATATTTCGCTTCCGTTTTTTTTAAATACTTATTCCTGCTAAAAATATGAGTAGAGACATTTTTAATTACTAACTGAAACAGACCATTGGAAAATTATATGTATGAACTTATACAGACCCTCCTCTCTCTCTCTCTATCTCTCTCCCTCTCTCTTGAGTTATTAAAAAATACCCTTTAACACTTTTTCTCTGTCTTCTCTCTAACTCTTTCTTTTTTTTTGTTCTTCATTATGATTTTCAATTCCTTTTAAGATAACAAAGAAACTTTGCATAAATAAATGACTATTGAAAATCAAATTTTATTATATACAATCTGACCTGAAGGCACAGAATTGCAGCGGAAACATGTATGCACATTGTAAATAATGTTTGTACAAATAAGCATACTATAATTACGCTATGCTTGTCATTGAGCACTTTTTGATAATCGCCGGAGTTTCAGTGGATTTAAGAAACTATTAAGTATGTGTGTATTTCTCGCGTCTACGATAATGACACGTGATTATTGGTATTCATCAATTATCGAATAGCGTCAAATAGTAAAACGAACATTTAATTAGTTTCTATTTCATAAATAAATTGATTACAGCATTAAATTTATCAAGACAATTTTTTTTACATAGGCATAATCACTTATCAAGGCCCGAGACCACTCGAGGATAAAGGTTAAGAGTGTACAGTAGTCAAGTGGGCAATATAGTAATCGTTAGTAATGAAAATTCGGTAAATTTGTTAACTTAAGTGGATCGGCTATTCAAGAACTTGTTTACGTTGGACTTGAAGACAACTATATTGTAGTCAGCTGGAAAGCAGGAAAACGGAAGACAATTCCACAGTCGTGCAGTTCTAAGGAATAATCTTTGTTCATCGAATCTACGTTTAGGTTTAGGTACAGATAAAGAGTGGGGGGAATTATTGATAGTGTTTTCAGCTAGGCGAGTGTTTCTTGTGAAAGTTTAGCGAGGGAGGATCATAGATTGAAGCTCAGTCGAGCACATGCCATGAAAATAACGATAAAGCAGATTCAAACTCGCAACATCTCTTCTGTAAGATAGAGGTTGCAGTGAAGAGAAAAGGACATCTCCTACGAGGCTACAAAGTCTATTTTGAACTCTATCAAGACTGGACAAGTCCTTTCTAGCAGCTCCTGCTCAGATGTGGCAACAGTACTGCATCTTTGGACGTACCAGGCTCTTATATAGATAGAGAATTACATCAGCAATGAGATATCTACTGGATCGATAGAAGGATCCCGCCATTTTTCCAGCGGCCTAGACAACAGATTTGATGTATGTGTTCCATTTAAGATCAGGAGTAAAGGTCAAGCCCAAAAGCTTGTCAAAACATGAGGCCGCCCCAAGACCAATTGATGCCAGATGGGGATCAGAACGTTGATGATGTAAAGATAGAAGCTTGGTTTTAGATGCATTAAAAGTAACCAGCCACTCCTTTCCCCATTGAACCACGTGCTCAAGATCAGAGGAGAGAGAATCGGAGAGAACTTGGTCATTTACTGTCTTAGATGTGCTACCATAGATAGTAGTGTCATCAGCATAAATGTCTACAAATGATTTAAGGACGTGATTTGGAAGGTCATTAATGTAGATCAGGAAAGGAGTTGGGCTCAGGATGGACCCCTGAGGGACTCCAGCATTAATACTGTGAGCTTCTGATTTTTGCCCATCAACTACTACTCTTATGAACCTATCAGAGAGAAATGATTTAATAATTGAGAAGATATTTACAGCTATACCATAGCTGGAATCTTGTGAAGTAGGCCTTTATGCCATACCCTATCAAAGGCCTTTCATATGTCAAGAGCAATTACCCTAAAAAGGTTGCCTCCGTCGAGAGATTCGCAAGTTACTCATTCATTCTTTTGCTCTCGGACAATATCGGTTATATATTGCTAATAAATAAAAATGAAAAACCTACAAAACAAAAAAAATAACAATATTGATGACATTAACACATGAGGATGATACAAAATTTCTCCAGGAAAAATTAGCATAATTATTGCTGAAATATGGAGAAAAACTGAATATGAAAAGAAACAAAACAACAAAAACAAAAACGGAAACAAAAAACCCAGCTACTACTACTACTACTACTACTACTACTACTACTACTACTACTAATAATAATAATAATAATAATAATAATAATAATATGAAAAAAAACTTGCCCGATTAATGTTACCACATCTGGTGAGATGTTGCCCAAAACACTGTCCCCAGCCTTGACAGAGTAAAAAATCGACTTCGAAATATAGTATGGGATGTCTTTTCTTGTCCATATAGCCTATCTATTACAGTCTCTCTCTCTCTCTCTCTCTCTCTCTCTCTCTCTCTCTCTCTCTCACTCTCTCTCATTATTTTCATAATAGGTGCTCGATTCACCTCTAATCTCCGGGCCTCCCTGTAAAACATTCACATCAAAAACTCGTTTACCTATCACAACTGTAAGGAGTTTTCTTTTCTTCTTTCGTGTATCTGAAACTAAACAGAGCTTCCACTAGCACAGTTTATTTCCAAGAACTGGTTGTGTCCGTGCAATGCTGCCTCCCAGTCGTCTACAGCATTGTCGTTTTCAACACAAATGTCAACAAATTCTTGTTGAGCTGTTTTCTTCAAATTCTGCCCAAATCTAATCCGTCGTCTACAATTCCCATCGTGGTGGTCTCACCGTCCACCTGACACTAAACCATCAACACTTGTCCTTTATAAGAACAAAGAAAATTAGAGAAGATTCTACTGCGAATATCTTAACGGTCATTTCTGAACGCATACACTGGACAAGGCAGATGAAACTAAGCGATAAATTTTGATATACCGTATATTTCGGCGTATAAGGCAACCGTCAGATCAGACGAGGTACAAAATTGGAGGAAATTTTAATAAATTTATCATATATCAATTGTATAAGACGACTGCTAAATCCCGAAGCCATGTTTGTTTAGCCTAGACTAGAGATTGCAACATCCGGTCTCTTATGAAATATTGTTTTTTAAAGATGTTTTTTTCTTTTTTAAACTTAAGGGTAGTCTTCTACGCCGAAATATACGGTATCTAAAATATTTGACAAACTGTTATGAAAATTAATTTATATAGTATTATTGAAAGATTATTTAATATGATCAGATTCTTCCTGCCCATAAGAAAGATCCGGGTTCTTGATGGCAAATACATCAAAACAACATGACATTAATGCGAGTGTGCTCTAAGAGTTGACCCTTGGACCTTCATTGTTCCTGATTTCGTAAACGATCTTTCTGATGAAATCATGTTAGAGATATTTGCTGATGACATATTCTTGGTATGTAGATAAAACGTAAAGCAAGGCTGGATACTTAGAAAATGGCCTTCAGCCTGTAGTTGAATGGCTATATAAATTAATGGTAATATTTAATGTTATTAAGACAAAACTCCTTTTCTTGATCAATAAGAATACTTTTTAACCACCGATTGCCATACTAATACCTCCATACCTGGGAGTTCAATCTCCTTGGTTTGGCATTTACAAGTAAGATGAATTAGAACAAATATATTGAAGACACTGCCAAGGCTGCTGCAAAGAAAGTGAGATTCCCCTATTGTATAATAAAACTTCTCACACTTGCCAGTATCCTATATCTCTACAAAGTCATGCATGTAGTATTGCTGTCACACCTCGGCTGGTGCATCAACAACTGTCCTCCCCTGCTTAGACAAGAATCTCTAATGTAATAGTTTCAACACTGTCTAGCAGACTTCAGCTCATGTTCCATAACCGCAATTTTGCATCTGTTTGTTTTACAGATACTTCAATGTAATGTGCTTCAACAAGGTTACTGTTCTTGTCCGCTATACGTAAATGCACTAGAACAGGCTGACAATCAGCTAAATCTGTCCTTGCACTGTTAAGGTCTTCAGATGCCATAGGTCCTTCGACTTAAATGGCGTCTTTCCTCAAACTGCCAGACATGCAAAATTAGAGTTTTGCCGGACAAAATTGAAACACATAAGTTCCTTTAACAACGCTTTTAGACAAGAGTCCTAACTACCCTGCATCCCTAAGAAAAAAAAACAAAACAACCTGCCTGTTTCAAACGTGCAGCTTCCCCTGTCTCTGCCTTATCCCTGGAAAGCCGGCTTTCTTTCCCATCTACTGGAACCTTTTAGCCTCTAACTCTAGCATTTTTTAGTAGTCTGCATGCGACTATTTATGTTGACTATTCGATTCATCAACCCACGAAGCGTATCTGCAGATAATCTTAGACATTGCTTTTCTCACAAAGGCTGGTCACAGCATGACTTTATGATCAATGAGATACTTCGTTACAAATGAAAACTCCAACGAGATATTTTCGATTGTTTGGGTTTCGTCTTCCTCCTTTGCTCAAGCATGTATCAACTACAATGTCTGCCATTCATATGCACCAACAAAAATATACTGCGCATGTGTACAGGAGGTTAGGCGGAGAATAGTTTAAAAAAGTACTGCTATTTAAATACTGTAACGACTGGTATTCTTAAATGCTCATCCATACAAGACTCAACGTTGCTTAACTTTGGTGATCTAATAAAAAAAATTAGTTTGTGAACTTGTTATATGGTGTCGGTTAGTAATATATTCAAACATAACATGTTGATTTAAGATGTTTTTATTCAAACATAACATGTTGATTTAAGATGTTTATTCAAACATAACATGTTGATTTTAGATTCCCAAACAATATTATAACAGTTAATTCAGTTCAGACACCGAATTAATTAATGATCTTTGACTTCTGACCTACTTTTACATGAGATCGAACCTAAAAATGGCGGCTTAAACATTTAAATGCGGAACCAAAATAAAATTCCTGTTTGCCTACATTTATTTAATCATGACGTTTTTTTATTATTGATGTTTATTTTTCTTATTCATTGGACTGATAATTATGTAATTTCAGCTGTTTAATTTGGGACTAAGTGGGAGGTCTGTTTTTTGCAAGTCATATTTTTTTCTGGAACTTTACACGTATCTTTCATGCAGAGGACAGCAGCCGCAGTGCAACAAGCCACTCTCCACCCGCCCCCCTCAAAGAAAAAAGAATCGAATTACATTATTCTGAAAATGTTTATTTGACTCACCCCACATACAAAATACTTTCAGAATATATGTTACCTACTTCAAAAACGTACCACCGTTTCATTGCAGTGGATTTGCATTTTAAAAGCTTTTAAAAATCCAAACAAATCAAAGACTCACGAAATAAAAAAAAAACAAATTGGATTTTTTAAAAAGGTAGATCTACTACAATACAACCATGATAGGTCTCTGAAATATGTAACATATAGTTTTTATATAAATATTTTGTATTTTAACTCTCACATTTACGATTGTTCATTTTTTAACGCATCCCAATGCTTTACACACACACACACACACACACACACACACACACACACACACACACACACACACACACACACACACACACACACACACATTCATTTATTAGTGATGGGACGATTCCAAAATGTTTCCCTATTCTGATACAATTACCGATTCTGTTCTAAATTTCCGATTCCAATACAAGTACCGGTTCCGATTATTTTAAACTTTCTCAGTATTCAATTGGGGAGTTGTTGCTTGAAAGAATTGCGTTTAATTACAGCAAAACCCCGTGTAATGTAATGATTTATTTTTGCAAAATGTAAAATATACACTGAGTTGGGTGGTGGAGGCGTATATTACATAAGTAAATCTCTCAAATGTTCTCAAATGTTTTCCTTGTAATTGATTGAAACTTGTGAGACACATAAAGACTTATATTTCTGGCTTGCAAGCTTCGTCCTTAATATTATATGAATTTTTTCATAATAATAAATAGTCCATGATTTGTATGTACAATTACAAGACAGTGTAGAAAAGAATAGCTTACAAAATCCTTCTTCCCCTATTAAAATAATTTCCTAGAAAACCATTCTTAACGTGTGTATTTAGGAGAGAGTGAACTATTCTGTGACTTCTCTCTGCCAAAGAATGTTCATATTTGTTATCCTAATTATTTAATTTGATCGGTTATTAGATTGTTTTATTTTACTGTAAAAAGAAAAACAATACATAACTACTACTACTACTACTACCACTACTTCTAATAATAATAATAATAATAAATGTGTAAGTAAGGATTTTTAGTTACAATTAACCCCCCCCCCCCAAAAAAAAAATTGTACTTTTTTAGAAGATTCCGGTGAAAATTCTTTTAGGTGATTACGTTGAAAACTTTAAACAAATTATTGCGATTGTTTCCTTTTTTCGCCAATTCGCAGTTGTGACTTTTATATAACTTTTTGTTCTTAAAGAAATAAAGCCATCATTAGTATTCTGCAACCTATGCTAATTTACGAGAAAATAAAAATGTAGTACGGGAAAAAAAAAACAAAGCAAACAAAACAATAAGTCAGTTTTGCATATAAAGTTAACGGAAAATGATCACCTTTTCGGACCAGACAGGGTTTTAAGGTCAATTTTATTTTTTTTAAATGTTGGTCATGTTAATGTTCCTGATTAAAATTTGTAATAAAATATGTCATTGTAAATAGTAATACAAAACACGATTTTTTCCCAGTACTAATCCTGGTCAGACTTAACATTAGTAGTAAAAAATTTTGATTAACTGCACTAAAAGTTAGAATGGCCCGGAAATAAGGGATCATTTTACGCTAAATTTATATGTGCAACTCAACCAACTCTAAATTCTACAATATTTATTTTCCTTTTTAGGGTGTTCACACATAATTGCCTAGAAAAGTAAAATTTCATTTTAATTTTAAATGCAGATAAACCTTTTTTTTTATAATTTGATAAATTTCTAAGCTTTCATCCTTTACGTATTTTTACGTTATTTTATCTAAAGTTTCGATAAACTTATTATAAGATTTTTATCTGTGTTTTCACTTGTGGCAAAAAAAAATGCAATAAAACAGGATTATTTAAAAGATGATCACTCCACATGGTGCCAGGAAAACTTGTCCGCGGAAAACTCGTCCATTTTTGATAGGTAGGAAAACTAGTCCATTATTAAATAAATATCGATTGAAAACACATTTTATGACCGTTCTTAAAGGAGATATTGTTTAATAAGATACTAAACACCCTATAATATTTATTTTAAAGATTTTTGCTTGTTCTTAAAAAGATGAAATTGATTTTCTAAGTGTTCGTTTTCTGCCCAGATTTGTCAGTTTATAGTGGTTCAACTTATTTTAAACCGTTTCTTTAATTAAAAAAACAAGTAGTATCGAGTGTTACTTTAGAACAAAAAAGAAATGCGACACGCGATAATCACATCTTGGCAGTCTCAATAAGTGCTCAAAATAGAAAATGAAAGAAACTACATTTTTAAAAGCGAGAAGAGTAAATATTTGAAAATTCATAAATTAAAAGTGTTTATCTTTTGTTGTAATTATTTATGATAATAATAAACTTGTAAAGTACGTTATATTACATTTTTCATTATTTCAAGATTTCACAATAGACACTCATATATATATATAATATATATATATATATAGTATATATATAATATATATAATATGTATATAATATATACATATTATATATATAATATATAATATATATAATATATATAATGTAGATAGGATGTATATAATATATATATGATATATAATATATATATATGATATATATAATATCTATAATATATATACCATATATATGATATATATATAATATATATAATATATATATAATATATATATAATATACATATAATATATATAATATATATATATTATATATATAATATATATTATATATATATATATTTTATATAATATATATTATATATAATATATATACAATATATATAATGTATATAATATATATATATAATATATATATTATATATAATATATATACAATATATATAATGTATATATATAATATATATAATATATATACAATATATATATAATATATATACAATATATATAATATATATAATATATATGATATATATAATATATATAATATATATGATATATATAATATATATAATATATAATATATAATATATATAATATATATAATATATATAATATATATATTATATATTTATGATATATATGATATATATAATATGTATAATATATATATATTTATAATATAACTGTTTTTGTTTCTTTGTTTTTCGATATTTCGTTGATATTATTTAGTAAGATTGTTTAGCATAAAAGCCAACAAACGACTACCCGAAAAATAAATATACAAGAAATAAATGTTACCATAGTCAATAAAAGTTCAGTTCATGTTTTTTTTTATTTAAAATAGTTTTTAATGCTCTTTACTTGAAATAATTTCAGCGAACTGAAATTAAAACGAAATTTGAGGCGATAACTACTTAAATGAATTTTTATATAAACTACACATGCCATAATTGAAATATTCCTCAAGCACAAAATAACGGAAAACATTAAAATATGCATATAAATATTCTTTATGTTGACGGAACTCTCTTAAATTGTTAACACAGAATGCTCAGGCACCCCCTTCAAATTGAAAACGGGGCTCTCCATTTCAAAGTTGCTGCCATTTTGATTTTTTTAAAACCGGTTCGTGACTTAAATTTTTTTTTTTTTACAAACTACTTAAAAATACAAACCAATGAACTTTTCTACCATAAAAGTAACTTTTATTGACTATGGTAACATTTATTTCTTGCATATTTATATTATTATATATATAACATTACATTTTCTCTTTGTAAGGAAACATCATTTTGTTGATCACTCTTGGCTACGAATAGAAAGAAAGTTGATATAAAAAATATATTTTCGCGAAAATGATCTTTACTTTCATCATATTTTGCTTAGGGTAAACTTTTTGAGTATCAAAACCTATCTCTTTACAACCCCGTCCTTTTCATAACCTATCATACTTTCATCAATCACAGTCCATTTTCTGTAGGCTGTTTTTGAACCCAGTCAACGACGAGTACTTCTGCTAGTATATATATATATATATATATATATATATATATATATATATATATATATATATATATATATATGGTGGACAAATATTTGCTTAAATAGACATTTGGCGAGATAATTTACGGGCGCCGCTCCCGTCGGTCGATCGCGAGAACTGCTGACTGTCAACGCGATGGTTCTAGGTTCAATCCTCGACTTGGGAGAGGTGCTAGTCTAGCGGCACTGATGAGTTGTGATACAACGAAACAGGACTGTATATCGATGACTACAAATATATATATATATATATATATATATATATATATATATATATATATATATATAATTATTTTTAATACCTACAGACACTAGTGTTTCATCCTTTCCGGAATTATCAGTGCAGGGTGTCAGGATTACCACCGGTCGAGAGATTCGAATACGGCCACTAAGCCATCTCTGATTCCAGGTTTCTTGTAATTCTAGCGTCTTAGAACTTAAATAAAATGTTCTTTTTTTTCAGGTTTTTGTTCATATGTTTTTATTGTAATTGGACTAAGACGCGAAAAGCGTGTAGTACTTATAGAACATTCGATAATTTTATTTGTTTTGACCAAAAATATAAAAAAACAAAGTATAATCAAGCAAAGGAATTATGTTTAACAAGATTTGCTTACAAACACACACATATTTTTTAATACACACACACTTATATATATATATATATATGTGTGTGTGTGTGTGTATGTGTTTCGTAGTACAACTGATCAGCGTATCTGAATCTAAAGAGAGAGCGAGAGAGAGGAAGCGAACAAAGATATCTATACAATGTTCATTCATAAAAAAAAAAAACAAATAAAAACGAGAAGACGAAACACATTTTCATATTGCTATGGTTTTGTCAACAATCTCTTTTTACCCTGGCGAGTCAATTGTATGAAAATGCTGTAAATATCAGGGTGTGTCTTCCAGAATGAAGTGTACACCATTCACAAGGGTTGCTCGTTTGGTATCAGCATTAATATGATTGTCTAGCGAACAATAGGCATAATGATACACCCTGCTGCTCTAAAAAAAGGCCGCAAAATATCAGTCTTGTTAACATTTTCGCAACCAAATAAATTATTAACATTTGCACATGAACGCGAAACACATCTATATGCATTTTGTCATTCCTTATATATATATATATATATATATATATATATATATATATATATATATATATATATATATATATATATAATCAGCTACGGACAGTCTGTTGCATCACGGCTCTTCAGTGTGGCTAATAAACAGGTATTCAGTTAGCGCTTCTCATCCCTACGCTATCATCTGGCAGATTGAATACTAGCAGGACCTGTGTACCGGCGTTGCCCGGTTGAAGATGCCTCTCACCCCACCTGGAAAAAGAAATTAAGTACGGTTGTAAATTGGATCCACTGCCAGTCCATTATATATTAAGTTTAGTGTGTATTTTGGTTCAGGTACGCCGTTACTCGAAAAGATGTCCCCGCTATTATTTTATTTAGAACGAATTACTATTTCGGTCAATGTGCAGTGGTTGTCCAACCTGCAGAGTGTGATTATTTCGAAAGTCGTTTTTAACGGCCATCAGAATAAACACTGGACAACCAGTGAACAATGTCCAAAAAAGTAATTCTTTCTTAATAAAATACAGTGAAATTCCTCTTTTCTGGTAAATGCCTATGTGGAATAAAACAATATAAAAATAAAAAAATAAGTGCAGCACCCTCCATCATACATATAAAAATCTCACATCCATTTAAATGTAAAGTGTTGTGTTATTAGTCAATATTATATTATATCGTTTAATATTCAGTGAATCTTATACAGTTACGCTGTGAAAAAAATCTAGAATTAACAATTGTATGTTATTTTAGCAAGAAAGATAAAGGAGTGTTAACTCGGTTCTTAATAAAATAATAACATGGTAAAGTACGTCCGCCAGGATAAATAACAGAATTATCAGATACGCATGAAAAAAATAAAATAATTAATAATGTTAGTTTATTAAGAAAGATAACTAAATAGTAATACCTTATTATCTGGTAAATGCGTACCTTACAAAAAATAATACTATATAAAAAATGTAAGTGCAGCAAGAAATGGGGAAAATAATAAAATAACTGTGACTTAAAGGTACCTCCAACGTGCGCCACAGTTTAAACCCCCTATATGTAACACGGTGTAACTTTAGTTTAATTTAATATTATCACCCTAGCATTTTTATCATTTAAAAGAAGCTTCAAACAAACTGCTAATATTAACATTTTTTTTACACCATACAAAACTAATGAAAATGCGAGTCTAAATCGTGTTTACATTATCGACGCTTTAAAACAACGTTCCTATGTAGTGACGATTTCGAAGCCGTAAACATACCCATTTTTCAAACATCTAGCAAAAATCAACTATTTGTCATATTTTCGTGTAACTGTCGATATTTATTAATTCTTAAATAAACTGACATTGTAAAAGTAGGTTGTGTTAAATATATTAGAGGAAATATTTGTGTTAGATGTTCTACCCCCCCTTATATTTCATGTTACGAGAACTAAACTAAATAAATGTAGGTCCATAAAAATTTCAACAATTCTTAAAACTGTTAAAATTAAATAATTAAGGAATAATTATATATATATATATATATATATATATATATATATATATATATATATATATATAATATAAAATAAAATCCAGTTATTTTAAATCACTTACCTTAAAGATGTTAGTAAAATTTGGCATAAAATCAATGTTATGTAAAAAAAAAAAAAAAAAAATAAGCCCTTTTTCTTGATAATTTGTTTTCTCGGTAATATAATTATTTGAATACCGACAAAAAAAAAAAACAAAACAAAACAAAAAAAACAACAACAGAATTCTAAAAAATAATTATTTTTAAAAAGCTTTAAATGGTATTACATTCCAATATTCGTGATATGAAGTTTAAACGAAGATTTTTTTATAACAGGTTTCCAATATTAAAAAATATATATTCATATAATAAAATATATGACTCTTGAGATAATAGAAAACGAAAACGCTGTTAGTTTCCTGAGTAGGATAACGAAATAGTAAATAGATCTTTTGAAGTACATGCGTATCCAAACTAAGAAAAAAAAGGGGGGGGGGCAAAATAACGAAAGAATAAGAACAAAAATAAATATGTGGTTGTATTGGATGAGCGTGTTCTTGGTGTCATTTTTAAAAAAAATAAATTTAATTCATGCAACTCTGTCCGAATAATTTTAGTTGGTGGTTTTATGCATTCCTTAAAAGAATGAATCCGAAATGCGCATGCCGTAAGTTGTACTAATCTTGAGAAGCGAAGTTTGTTTATCTGTAATAATGAGGACGCGTCGGCTTCGTCGTGTTCGGCGTCGTTGTCTGCGTTGTAATGAAAGTTAGAAAAGTTCCCATGTCAGTTCAGTAAGAACGGTAACGAATTAGTAAATATGCGTACCGAAACTATAATGAATTTTATAAAGTAAGCGCGGATAAAAGCAAATTAATTAATAAATACAATAAAATATGTGTCCTAATAGTTTAGAAGCCTTCTTTTTGTTTGTATTTTACATATTTAATGGGCTTTAAGGAATTCCCGATGAACTAAGTTTGTTTATGTATTTGACGAACTTTTCCTCGCAGTCGTAGGGGTATTCAAATATGCAAGCAAACCTACATAAAGTAAGGCAACGAACCCCAAGAAAATGTCTACCGTAAGCAATGTATGCGTGAGACTGACGGTATTTAACATATAGAACGTTCGTTTATAAAGGGGGAGAATTGTTAATCTTGAATATGGGTATAGTAAGAGTTCAACCAATCGAAGTTATGCTGGAAAGAATTCTATCAATAGGTAGTATGTAAAGGAAAGTCTATGTTATGTATATGCATGTAAGAACCAATTAATGGCGATCCAAGCTCAGCAGGGAAAGATAAAGTATAATTGGTCCCGCTGTCTACTGGTAACGGTGAGAGCAGTAAGTAACGAGAGGGAAAATAGGTACTTTTTCCTCTGTAGATGTGGCGATTGTGATGGCGATTCTCGATTGATTTTATCAGTATGATTAAATTTGGCAGAAATGGTGGTCGTAAGCTAATTAAGATAGTGGCTATCACGTTAAGTATATTGAATTTGTATGTGACATGTGTTGTTGAAAACCTACGCTACTTTGGTCCAGAGGGGAATTTCTGCAATCAAAATATTATATAGCAGATAATCAAAACCTCAATATAAACTCAATGTAAACAGTGTCAATTGCTGAGAGCTCGAATTGTGTTACAATGAAAGCAATAGCTTTAGCTAGTGTCAGTTGAGGATTTGCTGATGGGAGCTTAATCCAAAAGCATGAGGAGCAATATAGTCACACACATACACAAACACACACACACATATATATATATACATGCATATATATATACACATACATGCATATATATACATACCTATACATATATATATATATACATGCATATATATACACATACATGCATATATATACATAAATACATATATACACATACATGCATATATATACATATATATATACATATATATAGATACATATATATACATACATATATGCATATATATACATATATATATACATGCATATACATACATATATATACATACGTACACATATATACATATATACGTACATATATATACATACATACATATATATGTGCATACATATATTCATGCATACATACATATACACATGATGATTGCAACGTCTTGTCAGACGAGTGCCACTCCCTCAGCCACTTAAAGTCCATGGGCCCTAACATGACATTTTTTTAGTGCTACCGGCGAATTCACACGCTCAAGCAGACATGACACTGAAGACAGTCATTGCTATACATATATATATATATATATATATATATATATATATTTATATATACACATACACACATACACACACATATATCAATAAACATACACACATATATACATATATACATACATACACAATGCATAATACACATACATACATATACATACACACATGCCTGCATACACAAATACATACGCATATATACACACATATAAAAATACAAACACACGTATAGATACATATACACATACAAATACGTACACGTATATGCACATGTACATACACATATACATTTAACTAGATATACATATGCATACATATATATGCATTTATACACAAACATGCATATATGCATATATACACATACATATACACAAAAATATATATACATATATTCATACAAACACACATAAACATGATGATGATTGCTGCATCTTTCCAGATGATCGCCGTCACACTGAGTTCTTCCAATCTTGCCGTCCATGCCATCTCAGATGACTCTGCACCCCTGCCGCAGATTTGCACATCCTGAAGCAGATGTGACACACAAATTGAGCAATTTTCATCGAGTTGACTTCCTCTGGATGTTGAAGGTTATTCCTATGAACAATCACATGTCTTCTCAGACCAGCAGTAGACTTTGCAAACTTTACTGCATGTCAAACAGATCGTTTTGTCTGTACTAATAGGTGCAAAGTTGACCTGAACAGGAGTTTTGTCCGACTTAAGGTGGTTGACGTAGCCAGCTTTTGACAAAAGCACTCGTTCACAAGTGTCGCACTTCCAGCTCTGTACATCATGGTTGAGACCATCAATAAAACCTTTGCGAAGCTTTCGCTTCAGATTACTGTGGGCCTGCTTTCTTTTCTCTAGAGCGTCACAACTCTCATGTACAAGCTTTCTCCACTTCGGCCTTTGCAGAGTAAGTTCTTCCCATGTGTCGATGTCGATTTGTAAGATTTTCAAATTATTCTTTGTAAAGTCCCTGAACCTCTTCCTAGGCTTGTGTTGAGGGCGCTTGCCATTTTCCAACTCCCCGTAAAAAATATATACATACATACATACATATACCTGGATATATATACATATACATACGCATGTACATATATAAACATACGCACACATATACGTACATACACACACAGATACATATAATGATGGTAGATCAATTATTACATGCTTCCAGCATTTAAACCCTACGCGCGTCACAACTTTTCCATTGCTATAGGACAATTTTTATAGACAAATGACTGAAGGAGTATCTATACAAAGATGATATTACAGAGGTTTAGCTTTGTACAACACCTAAATCTGTCTCTCTTGGTTCAAAATGTTGAGATCCCTCAACAAGCAAGAGCAAGATAGCCAGCAACAAATTAAACTGCAGACCAGCTAAATCCGGGTACTGGTCTTCCGTTTTATGTTTTTTAAATCAGATTTGCTTCTCCTAGAGGGCTTGCCTTCACCACGGCTTACGGGAGCCCTCTCCACCCCACATACACATGGAAATAAACACATGCATGCACATATACAGGCATACACACAGAATGCACGCAAACATACATATACATGTACACACACATGCAAATATACACATATAGAGGGCACATATAAGCATGTACTAACATATGCATACATACACGTACACATACATGTAAAATACACATGAAGGAGCGTTCCAAAAGTCATATATCCTCAATGATCAGGATGAAGGTGATGGGTACAATTCAATGAGTTTGACATAAGAAATAAATCCCAAACAAACTAAATATATATATATATATATATATATATATATATATATATATATATATATATATATATATATATATATATATATATATATAAATCAGACGAAAAATCCAAATGCAACAGATCTGCGTTTGAAACCGCTGGAGTTTTTTTTCCCTTCTTTTCCCTTTTCCTCTTTTAAAATAAAATGTTTGTACACAATAACTCACGTTCCGAGAGCAGACAATGATGACGATCACACATATAGATACGTAAACATATCTATACACACACACACACACACACACACATATATATATATATACATATACATATATATACATGCATATATATACATATATATAAATATAAATATATATACATATACATACATATAAATATAAATATATATACATATATATACATACATACAAATACATATGCATATATATACATATACATATATATACACATATATACACATATATATATACATATATACACATATATACATATATACACATATATACATATATATATACATATATACATATATATACATATATACACATATATATACATATATATACTTATGTATATATACATATATATATATATATATATATATATATATATATTCATATATAAATTTCTCCCAAATTTAGGCCAGCCTTGACAGTCGTTTTTGATTCTTTTTTTCTACGCACATCTTTTCCTTGCCCCGATTTGTGAATTATTCCACGGATCTCTGCTTTTTGGATTACTTTGGACCATCTTCCAATTACGCGATTCCCTTGGATTTTACTTGTGGAAATGGAAACTTAACCAACGTTTTTGGATTTTGATTTTTGGATTTTACCGTTATTTGATATTTTACCTATCACCAGACTATCCATTCACGTGAAATCACCTTTTTCTTCACTATATTCCCTCTCCTTCAATATTTCTTTCCAAGTAAGATCTATGATTTACTTGTAGTTTCATCAAATACTTTTGCAAGCAAAATCCGATCCCGCATTTTGCTAAATCCTCCATCCTGATGAGAAGGAAAGTTTTTCTTCGAAACTCCGCGGATTAAGTACTATCTACTTAATCTGTGCTTCCTTTTTAAATTAAAAATGTTTTTAACCCTTTTTCAAAATTTTTTTTAACATGTGTTACTAACTACTTGTTCTTATATATATATATATATATATATATATATATATATATATATATATATATATATATATATATAGTAACTTATGAAAATACGCATGGGAATTAAAAGAACACTCTCTACTGCTATGTGGTAGAACCTGCACTTGTTGCCATTGCTGAAACCCTCGATGCCTCCGTACAGTCTCGAAAGATAAATGGTACCTCTTGTATGGGTAGCTGCGCATATAATTGTGAGGCAAGGGTTGCGCTATCTCTAACCACATTACTCAGTCATTCATTCATTTTTTATTATCTATTTCATTATCTATTATTTATTATCATTATTATTTGAATTTATGCGTTTCAACACATAGATTTATGATGGCACACCGATGCTATGGTGATTTTTAGTTCATTAAATGTTTTTAGTTTTTTTATAAGAAATTCCAAATAGGTTAGTTGGTAGAAACTCAGATTTTGGTTTCAGTTTTCGGTCATGGAAAAACTGCTTTATTTATTGGGGATTTATTATTTACTACGGGTGCAATATTCCTCATTTCTAAAAGTAGTTAAGATTTTTTATATTTAGAAATGCGACAAACTCCATAATGTATTGATTACTATAAAAAAAATGTGATTGACGGACGGACAGACAAAATCCATATTTATATAAAAAGTGAAAGGGAGCGGGTATAATCAGGTCAAAGAAATCTGCAAGGAGTCAAAAAGAATGAGTATGCTTGAATGTGTGTAAGGGAGATAATGAGAGAGGTAAAAAATTGAAAGAGAGAAAAATGAGAAGCAGAAGTAGAGATGAAGAGAGAGAGAGAGAGAGAGGGGGGGGGGAGAGAGAGCGGGGGGAGTTAAAAAGAGTGCAATTGACAAATCCTAACTCATTGCACACAAAGAGTCTGCTTGGGCAAAACCTCTGGAGAAATACTTTAATAATATTTTTAGAAACAGATTTTTCTTCTATTATCGGGATCACCACTTATCCATATCAAGAGCTACTCGAAGGTAAAGGTTAACTAGACAGAAATGTTTACCAGCTAAAAGATGAGGAACACTGTCAAAATACCAACATTGCTAAATGTTATGAACTGCGCTTAAATAATTTGGAGAGGATCCACAACATACTACAATTAGGACTTTCGTTCTTTTGAGCGTGTTTACAATAATGTTGTATCAAAGTTAACAACCAGGGCCTCAGTCGCATAGTTTCTGATTTGCACGAGTTTATTATAAGCCTCGGTCGAAAGCTCTTGCAGGACAAAATAAATATCGAAATATTAACGATCGATTTTAACGTCTCATTTCTGCTTTTCTGTTTTTCCTTGAAACAATCAAGAAATATCGACAAAGTTATGTTTTTGTGAAAAGAACTGCGAAGTTTTCCTGTTTTTATTTCGGGTCGAATTGTTTCGGCATCTGTTTGGATTAGTTACGAATTAGGTCAGTTCCGTTTTCTGATTGAGCGAATACATGACGTCATTTGTGGGAGTTGGTTCGTTTGTTAAAAAACAAGGACGGTTTCACAGGAAACGAATCGGCTCTGAAGGTCGGCCAATGGAGGCGTGAAAAAAGGGTTATTTGCTTTATAGTATCATGCCGAGAAGAATTGTAATTCCCTTTGGGCTCTAATTTCCTCTAGACCCAACGACCAAATAAACAAATTAATACGTGAAATCAAATTATTACTGACTTTTCGACACGCTGGAATCGTTTGTTCTTAATAAAAAATTAATTAGCTTACAAAATTTGTGAGCAATATAGAAAAAATACACAAGTAGTTGTATATATATATATATATATATATATATATATATATGTGTGTGTGTGTGTGTGTGTGTGTGTGTGTGTGTGTGAGTGGGTGTGTATGTATATATATGTGTGCATGTATATATATATGTATACATATACATATATACATATATATACATACATATACATATATATATACATACATACATATATATACATATACATACATATATATACATATATATACATATGCATATATATATACATACATATACATATATATACACACATATACATATATATACATACATATACATATGCATATATATACATATACATATATATATATACATATATATACATATACATATATATATATACATACATATATACATACATATGATGATTGCTACATCTTTCCAGATGATCGCCGTCACATTGAGTTCTCACAATCTCGTCGTCCATGCCGTCTCAGATGACTCTGCACTCCTGCCGCAGTTTTGCACATCTTGAAGCAGATGTGGCATACAAATTGTGCAATTTCCTATCGAGTTGACTTCCTCTGGAGGTTGAAGGGTATTCCTATGAACAATCAAATGTCTTCTCAAACCAGCAGTAGACTTGCAAACTCTGCTGCATATTAAACAGATCGTTTGGTTCGGATTAATAGATGGAAATTTGACCTGAACAGGAATTTTGTAGTTGACGTAGCCAGCTTTTGACAAAAGCACTCGTTCACAAGTGTTGCATTTCCAGCTGTGTGTGTCATGGTTAAGACCATCAATTATCCCTTTGCGGAGCTCTCGCTTCAGATTGCTTTGGACCTGCTTTCTTTTCTCTAGAGCATCACAACTTTCACGTGCAAGTTTTCGCCACTTCCGCCTTTGCAGAGTAAGTTCTTCCCATATGTCGTTGTCGATTTGTAAGACTTTTAAATTATTCTTTTTAGAGTCCCTTAACCTCTTCTTAGGCTTGTGTTGAGGGCGCTTGCCATTTTCCAGCTCCCCGTAAAAAATTGTTTTGGCAGCCTACAATCTTTCATTCGAACCAGGTGGCTTACCCAACGCATGTGATATCTGATTATAAGGGTCTCAAGACTAGAGCAACATGCTCTCACAAGGACTTCAGTATCGGGTACTTGTGCTTGCCACTTGATCTTTAAGATACATCTCAAGCATATTTGGTGAAATCGTTCAAGCTATTTAATTTGCCTTTGATGCAATGTCCATGTCTCCAATGAATACAACAGTGTGGTTAGCACACAGGTCTTGTAAACGCAGATCTTAGTCCTGTCTGTGATGCCACGATCAGACCACACTCTATTCTCCAACCTTCCAAAAGCTACATATGCCTTCTGAATTCGTCTGCGGGTTTCAGTGTCGAGACAGCCCTCCCTCGATAGAGAACTACCAAGGTAGACAAATGAATCAACTACTCCTAGTCTATCACCACAGACCATGATGTTTGGCTCCACGTATGACTGGTGCATGAGTGAACATTACCTTTGTTTTATATGCTGCATATCAGTCCCAGTGTGCGACAAAAAACAGCATCATCTGCATACAGTAACTCCTTGATTAAGACATGATGCAGCTGGGATTTGGCATTAAATCTTCTAAGAGTAAAATACGACCTGTGGTTCGAAACTTTAACATGACATTCTTATCGCAATCCCGAACACACATGAGCAAGTAGAGCAGCAACATATATAGAGAAAAGAGTAGGGGCAGGAATATCACCTTGTTTGACACCATTGTTAACTGGGATTTCATCAGACAATTTTCCGTTAAACGAGACTCGAGCTTTCATGTCACTGTGCAGTTCATTGAATATTCTAACATCAACCAGAGACCATCCCTGTTGACAGTGTCAAATTCTTTGATTAGATCCACCAACACTTGATACAGCGGTATCTGTCGTTCAATGCATTTCTCCTGGACTTGCCGGACTGAAAAAATCATATCTATAGTTTTTCTGCCAGACCTAAAGCCACTTTGTGACTCTGGAATAGCATTAGGACAAACATCATCCAGTAATCTGTTTAATAGAATCGTGCGAGAACTTTTCCAGCAGCTTCCAAAAGCGTAATCCCACGGTAGTGGTCACAAACATTCTTCTGTCCCTTTCCTTTAAATAGGGTCACCAAGACACTATCAATCCAATCCTGAAGAACAGGAGCATCTTCCCAGATTTCCTCAACAAAACGAAGGATATCGTTAGCAATATTCACACCTCCAATTTTAAGAAGTTCCGCCGGAGTACCATCCAAACCAGGTGCTTTGCCACCGCTGACTTGTGCGATAGCCAACTGCACCTCAACCAGACTAGGCAAACGATCCATTCTGAATATGATATCACATTGTGTTAGGCTATCAATTGCATTAGCATCTACTGCTGAGGGATTGTGAAACACATCAGTAAAGTACTCTTGCCATCTTTTCAAGATATTTTCTGGATCTTTAATGACAACAGAGCCATCTTTCGACATCAGGAGAGATATTGAAGAGGTAGGAGGACCAAATGCTTGGCTTAGGAGTCCATAAAATTCCTTCGAATTCCTGGTGTCAAACGCCTTTTGAATTTGCTCTGTTATATTCATCCACCATTGGTTTGTCATTTTTCTTAGCTCATGTTGCAATGTGGCTTTGACCTCTTTGTATTATCGCAAATTAGTTGTATAATGAGAATGATCTTCACGAAATAAAGATTCACACATTTTCTGTTTATTCATCAGCAACTGATTAATTTCAAGATTGTTGTCGTCAAACCAGTTCTTGTTTTTATCCCTCTTGAAGCCAAGAACTTCAGCAGCAGCAGCAGCAGCAGCAGCAGCAGCAGCAGCAGCAGCAGCAGCAGCAGAATAAACCCGTCTTGAAATTAACCATGTGCCATCAAATGCAAGATTATCAAGCTTTTCCGCCATACTCTTTTGAACTTCAGGCAACTTTAACTTGGCGACATCAATACAGCTAGGCACCTTAACGTCACTATGACGAACTTTTTTACGTGTTCGTAGATTAAACTTTCCTCTCACCAACTTGTGATCGGTGTCACATTCAGCACTGCGCATGACACCAACAGTATATGCATCTCGAAGGTCGCGTTTTCGAGTTATGATGAAATCAATTAGGTGACCATGCTTTGAACGTTGGTGTATCCAAGTAACTTTGTGCTTCGGTTACGGCGAAAAAAAGTGATACAGATAGCAAGATTAAATTCTGAACACAGCTCTAGATCTAGGTTGAATCTGGTCAGACCGGAATTCAATCCAGCTCTAGCCTGATTATACCTCTGTCATTTGATCTTCTCGTGAGAGATGGGCCTCTGATAGAGCAGCAATAGGTATATCAAGTCTCCGTAATTCTGCAGTGACAAGCGCTGTCATGCGCTCTGGACGGTTGGATGACCCTTTATCAAGAAGAGTGTGTACATTCCAACAGCGTAAATTGAATTTTACTCCTTTTTGGAAATACATTTTTGTTTTTTCGGGCTTACATGAACCACGGTTAGCCACAGGAAACTAACCAGTGATAGTATGACAGAAATACACCTTTTCTAGCACTTTCCCAAGACACTGGGTGAGTACTGCCCTCCCTGAATAGGGCTGCTCAGTCACAGGAACACCCATCGGAGTTGGCCTCTGTCGTTTGAAGTCACAATAACGATGTTAAGATAGGGTTCCTGTCGCTTCTATGCAGATTTGTGACTGTGTACCTCCAACTGGTCAAGTCTGTACACGTTGCCACTCCTCCATCGCTATAGGGCTTACAATAAAAATGAACGACAGAAAAAAGATAATATAGAAAAAGTTAAGAGATAAAAGATAGATCTCAAGTAACATCTGTACATGGTTGTATTAAAGTGAGAAGTCGTTGCACGACACGAGTGCCACTCTCTAAGTATTCGCAACAATAACCCAGTGACAGCCATTGCAAGATGACTGGTAATTGCTTTCACAACAGATTTCTCGTAAAAGTTGTCCTCTCCTAGAAGGATTGCCTCCACGGTATGCAGGAGCTCCTTCTAACCTGCTAATATCATTTACCCATGACTGGGACTTAGATAGCATGGCACCAGAGCATGGTCCACACGTTGGTGGATCATGAATGCCGCAGTCAAGAGGGCCTAAGATCCTCGGGAGGTTTCTGTCAGGGTTACATCCCCCTTACTCTTTGGTTCAAAAACATTATCCCACAAGGCAGTGGGAATTCAGTTTTCTGGCATTGGACACTCGCCATTCAACAGCGCCCCGTTAGCGTAGCAGAACTCACGACGTGCACGTGGGGATGGTTAGATTGGGAGAAGCTATAGAGCTCATTGATTGGTTGGTGCGTGTTTTAAAAGCACACAGATGCTCTAGCGTAATACTTACATGCATATATACATATACATGCATATATACATACATATATCTACATATATATATATATATATACATATTTATACACATATATATATGTATATATATACATAAATACATACGTATACATATATATATACATATACATACATATATGTATATATATACATACATATATACACATATACATACCAATATGATGATTGCAACGTCCTGTCAGACGAGTGCCACTCCCTTAGACATTTAAAATCCATGAGCCCAAATGTCTGAGGGAGTATCTATACAAATATGATGCTAAAGAGTCTTAGCTTTGTACGACAGCAAAGTCTCTCTCTCTCGGTTCAAAATGTTGAGATCCAGCAACAAGCAAGAGCAAGATAGCCAGCAACAAATTAAACTGCAGACCAGCTTAATGCGGGTACTGGTCTTCCGCTTTATGGTTTTTTAAATCAGAGATTTGCTTCTCCTAGAGGGGTTCCCTTCACTACGGCTTACGGGAGCCCTCTCTACCTCAATACACATATACACACAAATATACACGGTGCTAGTTGGCCGTTGACCCAGAAAAAGAGTTCATTCGCCCTTTGGAAGGTCTTGTTTTTAATCCTTCAGGGAGACTAGCCGCCCTCCTCACCAAACAAGTCTGGTGGGGGAACCAGTTTAGTCGCCGGTGACCCGACCATGAGGCAGGTAGTATTGGGTTACATGGTACCAGTAGCATATGACATGACCTGACATACCAATATACACATATACATACATATATATACACATATATATACATATATACACATATATACATATATACACATATATATATACAGACATATACATATATATACATATATACATACATATATATACA